>NC_079224.1:46177465-46214965 GCF_029633865.1 Lampris incognitus
CCTACAGTATTGTGTACAGTAGTAAGTACTGACCTACAGTATTGTGTACAGTATTGTGTACAGTACTGTGTACAGTAGTAAGTAGTGGCCTACAGTACTGTGTACAGTAGTAAGTAGTGGCCTACAGTACTGTGTACAGTAGTAAGTACTGGCCTACAGTATTGTGTACAGTATTGTGTAGAGTATTTGCGCGTTGTCCCGTAAACTAAAGAAGAGCTTGGAGAAGGACTCGGTTGTCGTTAAACGCGAGACTTCCGGGAGAGGTGCGAAAATATCGTTTGCACAACGTGATCGGGTTAAAGTGGTACCAGAAACCGGGTCAGATGTGGGGGGTGCGCGGTTCCGTCCGCGTTCTCCGCTGCGGCGTCGCTTCGCGCATCAGCGAAGTGTGTGCGGAGTTTCGGGAGGAAGGCCCTATCTGTTGTTATTGGGTCACTCGGGTCCTGCAGCGGTGCCGCTAACGTGACGGATTTGACTTGTCACCTCTCTTTTAGCGGCGCTGACCCTCGCCGACCCCGACCGACTGCTCAGCTCACACACGCCGAGCGGCACCGAGAGGCCGAGGATGAGCGCCGGGACACCCCAAGGCCCGGGCACGACTTCCTGTCACACAGGCCCAGACAAGGCCAGCAGACAGTTGTGTCTCGCCGACACTTCACATCACATGACGGGGGGACTTTTATGAGCTGCGACGCTTTAACGAGTCCACGAACTGTGCTGATGTCGTCTAGAGTTGACGGACTGTCTTCTGCTCTTCAACTTGTTGTAGATTTATGCCACACATGGTAGCGCCGTGCGTGTGCACGTACGTGACGTGACGACATATTCATGTCGTTACCACATCTGCTGCTGCGCTACACCACGGCGTCGGCTTTGCACTGTCCACATTCTGAGACACTTGGATTCACCTCCGCCGTTACCACGGGGACGCTTCACCGTCTCTCGTCTCGTCTCGTCTCTGCTGCGTCTGGTGACTCTGCTCACACCTAATTTAATGTTCCCGTTCCCGTTTGTGCAGGTTGGGAATGGATGCATGATAAGTGAACCTTGTTTGTGATTAGCGAGACCCTGTGGAGGGATTAGGATCCTTCCTGTCCGGTGGGCGTGTACTTCCTGTCATGTGACAGGAAGCTAACACGCATATTTTTGTTTGTTTCGTTTTTCAGGAAACGCCGGCACTTTGACACACTCAGAGAGATGATGGAGAGCTGACTGCCAGAGGGAGGCGGAGGGGGGCGGGGCATACAGAAGGTGGGGGGGCGGGGCAGGTGGGGGCAGACTACTCGTTAATCAGGAATCAGGAATCGTGAACACTTTGTGCTGTTTCCCCCAGGCCCACAGCAGTACAGCACAAACACAAAAACACACCCAAACACTGCAAGAACACACATACCCACACTAACACACACACCCAATCTAACACACACATCTAAACTAACACATATATCCACACTAACACACATATCCAAACTAACACACAAACCCAATCTAACACACACATCCAAACTAACACATATATCCACACTAACACACATATCCAAACTAACACACAAACCCAATCTAACACACATATCTAAACTAATACACATCTCCAAACTAACACACATATCCACACTAACACACATATCCACACTAACACACATATCCACACTAACACACATATCTAAACTAGCACACATATCCAAACTAACACACAAACCCAATCTAACACTATTATCTAAACTAACACACATATCCACACTAACACACATATCCAAACTAACACACATATCCAAACTAACACACATATCCACACTAACACACATATCCACACTAACACACATATCCACACTAACACACATATCCACACTAACACACATATCCACACTAACACACATATCCAAACTAACACACAAACCCAATCTAACACACATATCCACACTAACACACATATCCAAACTAACACACATATCCACACTAACACACATACCCACACTAACACACATATCCAAACTAACACACATACCCAAACTAACACACATACCCAAACTAACACATATCTAAACTAAACAAAAATCACTGTCCAGGAGAACGAACGCCAGCCAGGATGACCATCGGAACTGCTGGTCTGCATGGGCTAGCAGTTAGCTTAGCCTGCCCCGCTTCCGCATCCTGTCAGACCACCCTCGGTGTTTCCTCTTCGGGTGAAGCTCAAGGCAAGGGCCGTGGTCCTCGGGCCCACCGGACAAAGCAGACCCAGCTCTCCCGGCCTGCCAGACACCCTCGACACGTCTCCCCGCACTCCACACGCCGACATCAGAAAGACCACAGTCAGCACCAGATGAGGCCGCCGCCAGACCGCCCTCGGTGTTACCGGAACTGGTGGACGTGACGGCAACAGCTGCACATCATAACAGCACAATTTCTGAATTGTCTCGAGAATGGCTGGTTTTTTTGTTTTCTTTCCTCTTTTGTTCCCCTTTCTGCATGGCATTGTGGGTAGTAAATCCCTCTTATGTGCTGAGACCCTGGCGTTTTTACATACCTTGATTGTGGCGGAATTCAAACCATTTCGGTGCATTGATAAGACGGAACAATTTGGACAAAGGAGCCAACAGTGTCTCTGATTGGACTGTTTTGGAACAAGCTGTCTTCAGGCCACAGCTTAAAATAACATCCAACTTCAACCTGCAGCTCTGCGGAGTTTGGATTCGGAATACCTTCTTTAACCCATTTCACCTGTAAAAACTCGGGATCACGGCACGTCCACATCGTGTAGCGTCATGACATACGCTCCCCAACAAACCTGTGCTCTGCAATCATTTGCAAAAGCATAATTATATCATGATGGATAGTCAGCCCCTGTTTCCACCGCATTATACCAACAACAGAAACGACCCTTTCTCTGGATTTTCACTGCGCATCGTTGAAGTGCACGTGGTTGTTTTGGAAAGCTGGTTTTTCAGGACGGCGGGGAGGTTTGTGTTGACTTGGCCTTCTCGTGGACTTCCTTGTGAATTTAGCGAATACGCACAAATCAAAGCGTGATTAAAGCAGAAATAACTCCACAACATTCCAGCTGACAGGAGCCCTGACGACTCCGGCTGGGAGCCCAACACCTGCATGCACCCGTCGACCTCCACGAGAAGATAAGAGCGGCTATGAGACCAAGAACTCTCTGGACTAACATGGAGTGGAAGAAGCAAATATGTACCCTGACAATATGAAGAGGAAGGCTAATCTTCCAAAGCTAACAGGAGACGGGTTCGGACGGAGGCCGCACGGCTCTGGGATCCGTTTCCAGAAAACAAACAACGTCGGAACTGAACTCCGCAGTTCAATTTATCTGACAAACAGAGGATCGAGACCCAGGTTAGCCTGCTGCCCGCATACCATGCAGACAAAGCCTTGGCTAAAACACCAAGACGTTGCTTCCAGAAGCTAAACACCAAGAATCCCTAAAAGGGATGTAAGAAACAGCGGCAACACGTTCAGTGAGCGTCCTGAGTAACAGACCCACCTCATATTCAGATTTAACAGGTAATTAGTCTGCACCCTGTGACACAGAGGCCCCATCATACCGCCTGGTGCAGCGTGACGTCACCCCCTACAGGGTTTGATGCAGGCCTGTGTGATGAATTGTCTGTAAACGAAAGCCTTATCAGACCGTCACCGAGTTTGTGTAAGACGTGAAGACGTCCAGCGTGCTGAACATTTTCATGCTGTCAGCAAAGGAAATTAGAAACCAAATCTGAACAGAAGCTGGTGGTTTGAGCTCGGCCAGTTGGTCCGTAACGTTGGACCACGTTCTGCATCTCAACTCGTGACGCAGAGGTGTAAAGACCAGGTCCAGAAAGTGAAAGTCCAAACCATGTATTTGCTCCACTCATGCACGACTCCGGCAGTTTCTAGTCAACACCACTCCTCAGCTGGGCGGGGGAGACTAGCCAATGAAATCAGCTGGTTTGCTAACATGGTTGGAGCAAATACACGGGTTGGACATTTCCTTTCTGGACCTGGTTTTTACACCTCTGCTCGCGAGTCACGAACGAGTCTGAAGCTCTGAGAAGTCAGCTAGCACGAGAACGACCGGGAGCTCACTCCTACCTGAAACGACCATGGGCGGTCAAAATGACGGCCGGGTTTTAAACTCTATATTCTGTCAAGATAAATACCCAGCTGGGATATTAATGCATTACATGTGTTAGTGTGTCTGTTAAGAAACTAACTGACACCAAAATTAAAAATTTAACAACTTTAATACTACTTTTCAAACAATTCAAAATGGCCACTGTCCAACGCCTGTAAATACCGCAGCGCCTCGCTGGTAGTCATGGTGCGTCTGTAAGCAGACATGTTGGACATAATCACACATCAAGTTTAGACTATTTCTCTCCACTGGGGGGCGCTAGTGTGTTTCTAGGACAGAGCAACGAACTTCACGAAGGAAATGACGCCACCAACACACGTCATACATACTGACGTGACGCACACCATCACGCGGAAATTACGCGTGGTCATTTTGACTGCTTATGGTCGTTTTAGATAGAACTTATCACAACGTTTTTGTGCAATTGATCTAAAACTCGCTCTGTAACGGCGTGGCGGCCTGTCCAGGGTGTCGCCCCGCCTGCCGCCCAGTGACTGCTGGGATAGGCTCCAGCACCCTTTGACCCTGAGAGCTGGATAAGGGGTTTGGATGATGGATGGATGGATGATCTAAAACTCATTTTAACTTAGCACACAAAGTAAGGAAAACGTGTGTTTGGTGGAGTATATCTTTGTTGTAACAATGCTTCTTGGCAGTAAATCTTACACCGTTGGAAAGCCTGTTTATTTGCCTTTTAAATGGCGCCACATGTGTAAGGAACATGCATCTGTGGGATGAGCAGCAGGGCTGAGTATGTGGGTGGCGCCCATGAAAAATGTGCCAAATCTTCTCTGCCAGTGCCCAACAGCTTATTTTGCTGCTGCTGCTGCTATTGACTCTTGTGTTGAGCTTCTGGTCCCCCAGGTGCTGCCCACCAGCTGCCTGGTATAAGATTTACTGCCAAGAAGCATCGTTACACCAAAGACATCGTCTACCAAACACACATTCCCTTACTTTGTGTGCTAAGTTTATATGCAATGTGTCTTTTCTTCCACAAACTTATTACACTTTGAAAATCCAAAGCGGTAAAAGTGACCCGCCTTGGTCGTCCTATAGCATCAGGACCCACGTTTATTTATTTATTTATTACTCCAACCCCCATTTGTTCTTCACAAATTTACTTGGCCAATTACCCCACTTTCCCGAGCCGTCCCGGACGCCCAGGACCCACATTTTACCACAGCATACGACCCAAGTAAAGGCCAAAGCTCTTGGTTTGTGGTCACTATTGCACGTGTTCCTCTGGGCTTGGGTCTGGCAGAGACCCGACTGTCCTGTTAACGGGCCTGGACCAAGCGGAACCAGGCCCGCCAATGAGCGACTGAAGACTGCGATCCAGCGCCATAAGCAGCAAAGGCCAGATGAAAATATTGTGGATTTGGAGAAGCTGAGTGAATCAGGACTAGTTCCTCAGGAAGAGGAGGACACTTGTTCGTGTGGGACGTGATGTTGTGGACAGTGTACCATGCAGTAATACACACATACTGCCTCTGTGTGCTTCACACACTACTGTGTCGATATATTCAAGATACTACTGTGACCAGGTACATGTACTGCATATGTCACTTATAGTAGTTAAACTGTTTGACGTTTTTCGTCTCAGGATAGAGAGACAGACAGAGAGCCAGACAGAGAGCCAGACAGAGAGACAGACAGAGAGACAGACAGACAGACAGAGAGACAGACAGAGTGACAGACAGAGAGACAGACAGAGAGACAGACAGACAGAGAGACAGATAGAGAGACAGACAGAGACAGAGAGACAGATAGAGAGACAGACAGACAGACAGATAGAGAGACAGACAGTGACAGACAGAGAGACAGATAGAGAGACAGACAGACAGAGAGACAGACAGACAGAGAGACAGACAGACAGAGAGACAGACAGACAGAGTGACAGACAGAGAGACAGATAGAGAGACAGATAGAGAGCCAGACAGAGAGACAGACAGATAGAGAGAAAGATAGAGAGACAGACAGAGAGCCAGACAGAGAGACAGATAGAGAACCAGACAGAGAGACAGATAGAGAGACAGACAGAGACAGATAGACAGACAGAGTGACAGATAGAGAGACAGACAGAGTGACAGACAGAGAGACAGACAGAGTGACAGATAGAGAGACAGACAGAGAGACAGACAGAGTGACAGATAGAGAGACAGACAGCGGTATGTACAAATAAATGTAAATGAAACAGAACAAAGGGGAGTGCACCTGCATATTAAAGTGTTCCCTTCAGAAAGCAGCGCGACTGTGTGTCATGGCTCTTTACTCTGGTCACATGGTGTCGGCCGGGTCAGCTGACCCGGCCCGACCCGGCAGTAAGGCTTTCCCCTGGGAACGCTGCGTTCCGCTGCAGTCTCAGGGACTCCGCCGCTCATGTACAAATACCTCCCCACTGAGAGAGTTCTGCTGTGCGTGTGCGTGTGCGTGTGTTGGGGGATTGGATGTGTGTTTGTTTGTAGTTGAGGTGTGTGTGTTTGTGTGTGTGTGTGTGGGGGGGGGGTCTATACGTGATTATGCACGCAGCATATGGCTGCCGCTGTAAAGACGGATCCAGCTCAGACCCCCTGCTGTGCTGGCACCACATCAAACTCCTCCATACGCCCTCTATAGGGGACTCCCGTTCACGTCACCGCAGCCCGCGCACACGCCCTCTATAGGACACTCCCGTCACGTCACCGCAGCCCGCGCACACGCCCTCTATAGGACACTCCCGTCACGTCACCGCAGCCCGCGCACACGCCCTCTACAGGAGACTCCCGTCACGTCACCGCAGCCCGCGCACACGCCCTCTATAGGAGACTCCCGTCACGTCACCGCAGCCCGCGCACACGCCCTCTATAGGAGACTCCCGTCACGTCACCGCAGGCCGCGCACACGCCCTCTTCACGCATCTGTCACGCCGAATTAATGAGGAACACAAGCAGGCTTTTCAACATTATATGTATGTATGTATGTATGTATGTATGTATGTATGTATGTATGTATGTATGTATGTATGTATGTATGTATGTATGTATGTATGGTAGGACCGAGATGGTAAGTATGCAGCAGGGGTGGGTAGTAGCTGCTTTATGTGTCACGTCAACCTCTGCTGTTACGATGACGACATTAACTTGCATCTTGACGCATGCTCAGTAAGCCAGGTGAGGGCGCAGCAAGAGTTGACTCAGTTCACCTGGACACAACGTTCACTGTAAGAAACGTTTCATCCGGGTGACTCCGTCCGGCTCGGTTCACCCCAACCTTCTATACACACACAGTACAAACCATCGGAACCGGGGCCGTGGCCTAGCGATCAGAACCAGTGAGCTGCTTAACGAAGACCTGCAAAAACACTCACTGGCCAATCCGCCAGGGGGTCGACCCCCTTCAGTCGAGCGGTTAACGGTGTCGCCTTGTGACGCAGTAAACCCCGGATCGAATCCGGCAGCGGGCGGAAATGTGCTCGGTTACACCAGCGAAGCGCGGGGGAGTCCATTAGACTTCTGTTTGTCCTCTTTCGGTGTTGTGTTGTGTAACTTGTGTAACCACAACATTCAGTGCACGGTGTCTGTCTCGGTAGGGGGCGCTCTGAGCGGCGGCTGCTGCAGCGAGAAGAGCGCTGTGAAAAATGCAACTTGACTGATTGGTTGGAGAGAGGCCGACCAAAAAGGCAGCGTCACGATGACGTCACAGAACGACTTGGTGTGAAAATGCCGGAGGCAGCAAGGCCAGCTCAGGTCAGCTCAGGGCAGCAAGGGGGGGGGGGACTTGTTGGGCAAGCGCGGCCTCCTGAATTCTTATGCAGTAACTTTCAGATATATGTAACAAAACAGAATATGTGTTCAGTAACTTTCAGATATATGTAACAAAACAGAATATGTATTCAGTAACTTTCAGATATATGTAACAACACAGAATATGTATGCAGTAACTTTCAGATATATGTAACAACAGAATTTTTATGCAGTAACTTTTAACAATGCAAACGGGAGCGAGATCTCTTATTAAAATACAATAAATTACACTTGTGAAACAGATGTAATTAGAGAAAAAAGTCCTGTCACCCTTTATAGTTTAGGTAGATAAAGGTCTCAGTCACATTTGAGTAAAATAATCCCATTTCTATAAATGTCATAGGATCTTTTTTTTTTAAAGATATTTTATTTTCACGGACCCCTTGCAATTACACTACGGACCACTAGGGGTCCGCGGACCCCCGGTCGAGAAACGCTGCTTTAGCCGAGCGGTTAGCGATGCCTCCTGCGGTGCGGGCGGTACGGGTTCGGTTTCTGTGGACGCGTTGTCCCCCCGAATCCGCTGCAATATTAAAATGAAAAGTAACTTGTACTTTAAGTAATTTATTAACCTGGTACTTTTTTACTTCTACTTGAGTAAGTTTCCCAAAAGGTGCTCTGTTCCCACTTGCGGAGTTGGAAGGGCTCTTTAGAGGAAGCTTATCCTTGGGCGCCACATCCTGGTGACAAGTAGCCACACGTCGGCGAATCTGTCCTTGTTTAATGACGTCATCATTAGGGGTCCGCTGTTTCTCTTCGGAAAGGACGCTGCGCCTCGGGTTTTACGAGTTCCTGGGCTTGCAGCCGGTGTTCGGAGGCATCGTTGGTACGTAGTGCGACGTGCACAGTTTATGTGTGCTGACGCAGAGTATCGGGGGCGGGGGGCGGGGGGGTGAACTCGGAGTTAATTCAGCACCAACGTTTTGTAACGGAAAAGCGTTTTGGCGAACGAGTTCTGTAGACCACCGGAACACTTCCGGGTGCCTTGACAACAGGCCGCCAGCAGAGGGGGATAGAAACCCCCAAGCCGCCAAGCCGCACTGTATTAGATAGGCAGCCTAGCCGTAGCTACCATGCCCAAAGGTTGCTGGGTGGTGGACTGTACTGTTAACAAGAAAAACAACCCAAATATTGGTTTTGTTGTGTTGCCTAAAAGGCAGAAGGAGGGAGAACAACGACTGAAATGGCTCCGGGCGATCAGAAGGGAAGACAAGGATGGACAACTTTGGGATCCTGACAGCAGACATGTTTACGTCTGCGGTCTGCACCTCATCACTGGTAATGTTAGCTAGTTTAGCTAGTAGCTAATAATAGGTGACGTCTATTCTACATTTTATAATCACCAAAATGTCAAGAGCCGGTGGCTATGTGGAATTCCACAGTGAGCTAAACCTGTCTGAATGGGATCACATTCTTCAAACCCATATGTATTTTTATCCATTAAAAATCATAAAATGGTCCCCCCCCCCGAATATTTGGTCACGTGCTCAACTTTGTTTATCTTTCCTAGAAACAAGGGGTCACTACCCCGGTCTCCCTTACCCAGTTAAAATGCAAACATTGTCATCACATTATTGTTGTCATCCTTATTGAGCAGTGTATCATGCATCATTGTATGCAGTCGTGTGTAATCCAGTAAAAAGTAATAACTGAATAAAATACAAACCTTTGTTGAAAATGTAGCCTAGCTCCTATGTCTTTTCCCCATGGCTGCTCTGGGTCATGATGTGTGATTTAATTTTTGCCTTTTATCATTTCAGGGTGTAATGCGAAGGACCTCATGCACCCGGACTACTGTCCCTTGAAATGACGCCGGCCACCGATACTGTGAATTTTTCGCAAACATCGGTTCTTGTCCGCAGCAGCCAACGTAGCGACACAGTTAGCCATTTAAACCCTGTTCACACTTGCCGGCTTCTATCCCCCTCTAGCGCCCCCCCCCGCTCTAACGTTCCAACGCGGAAGTGCAGTGGTCTATAGGAGGGTTTCCGTGCAACGTCGTCACAGAGATGCGTGCGCAGCTAGGAGGCGGAAAGCCGCCACAGCGCGGAGATTTTAACCAAGCTCGAGCTCGGACACTGCACAAGCCGCCGAGAGGGTGGGTGGGGAAATGTTGAACATGTTCGTCGCTGAGCCGCTCTGGTAGCTCTCAGAAAGGTTGTGCGTCTCACAATCTTCGGAGCGCTACCAGAGCGGCTTGGCCCCCTGGCTGCGCACGCACCCGGTAATGTTTGTAAACAGGAAACCCGTCTACACGCACCACCGTTTCCCTTCCTGCCGGTCAGATTGTTTGTGGCTGTTTATTGTTTCATTGTATTTGTTGTGTATGTGTTTCCCAGTTGGACCCTACTCCGCCTGGCCCCAGTGAAGACCGGCATCTTGAGCCCGCTGGTCAGCGTGGTCATTCTGGAGAGGAGTCTCGCCTGGCCGTCGACTCCGGCAAGGCGCTGGAGGCTCAGGACGAGGCAAACGGTAGTTTTCACTTTTACTCGAGTCATTTTTTATGGGAGTAATTGTACTTTTACCTGAGTACAGATTTTCAGTACTCTGCCCATCCCTGCCTTGCACACACATGCATGCATGCGTCTGCATGTGCGTGTGTGTGGAGGAATGGAGGTCATGTATGAAGTAAATATTATATTATCTTGATCCACAGAAGGCCACAGAAGCAGTGCTCACACACACACACACACACACACACACACACACTGTTTATTAATGAGTGACGTGGACATTCTGAGAAATATGTGACCTTTGACCCTCAGCAGAAGTGGCTCTGTGCCAACGTATACAGTCATCCTTCAGCTCAAGGTTAGCATGAAGAAAACACAACGAGGCCCGGCTCTGCACAATGTAAACACAGCCAAACACAAGAGCAAAATTAAAAAAAACAAAGAGAGAGAGAGAGAGAGCGGGGGGGGGGGGGGGGGGGCTTCATAGTTCCACTTAAAGCACCAAATGGGCGGGTTTTATGGTAACAACCAATTCAGACAGCGAGGGAAGAGCTGTCAGTCATACAGCAACACTTCAAATCCTCCCCTGACGGTCTGACACGTCACACAAACAGGAAAATCGGCACACGGAGACACTTAAAGCAAATCACCACTGTTTTCATTTCCCTCTCGACGGTTTGGAGCTGCAGTGTTTACAACAGTTGGTCTGTCAAATAAAAAACAAAACTATTTAAATCCAACTGGCGTGAACCAGAGACCCGAATCTGCAGCACAGCAGGCATTGTGCCCATGATGATGGATGGTGGATGGTGGATGAATGATGGATGTATGATGAATGGATGGTGTATGGATGATGGATGGATGATGAATGGATAGAGGATGGATGGTGTATAGGTTATGGATGTATGATGGCTGGATGGAGTATGGATAATGGATGGTGTTTGGATGGCTGGATGGTGTATGGATGAATGGATGATGGATGGATGGTGGACGAATGATGGCTGTATGATGACTGGATGGAGGATGGATGGTGTATGGGTGATGAATGTATGATGGGTGGATGGTGTGTGGATGATGGATGGTGTATGGATGGATGGATGGATGGTGTATGGGTGATGGCTGTATGATGGCTGGATGGTGGATGGGTGTTGGATGGATGGTTGATGGATGGATGGTGGATGAATGATGGATATATGATAGTTGGATGGATGGTGTGTGGATGATAGATGGATGGATGGTGGATGGAGGATGGATGAATGGATGGTTTATGGATGATGGATGGATGGATGGTAGATGAATGATGGATGTATGATGGATGTATGATGAATGGATGGAGGATGGATGGTGCACGGATGATGGCTGTATGATGGATGGATGGTGTATGGATGATGGATGGTGTTTGGATGGATGAAGGATGAAAGGTGGATGGATGGTGTATGGATGATGGATGGTGGATGGTGTATGGATGAAGGATGAAAGGTGGATGGATGATGGATGGTGGATGGATGGATGGTGTATGGATGGTGGATGGATGGATGGAGGATGGAAGGTGGATGGTGTTTGGATGGATGGATGGATGGATGGATGGTGGATGGATGGATGGTGGATGGATGGGCGGGCGACAGAGACTGGTGTTATGTGAGCCAGCGACTGCAGGATGTGTGGTGCCTCGTGAGTTGTGTAACTTGTGTGGGGAATACTGAGGGACTAGGCAGTTAATCCGGTGTGACAGCTGAAAGTACTTTGAATAATTTAGAATAGCTCCAAATGTGAGCCTCACTCGTGCAGGAGAGGGAAGAAGTGTAACGAGTTCTTCCCTTTGTAGTCCAGTACACAGAAAGACCCAGATCAGCCCAGTAGACCCGACCTCGGCCCAGACTAAATACTGGGGCATGTCAGTACCGGCTGCTGAAACGGAACTGTTGACTGACAACATTTGTGTCTTTATCCAGGCAAGACACGTTTCTTGTGCGTGTAAACTCACTCGGCGGTCAGTACCGTTTCCTTTGGGTCAAGGTCCTGAACCCTCGTTCACACTGAACACAGTTCCTGTGTGTGTGTGGAGTGACACGGTCACAGGGGTTTTAAGTCCGATCCACACACAAGTCTGTTTTCCAACACACCGACGCCACAAATGCAAAACACAAACTGTAACTTTGAATTTGGATGTGTGTTGCCGTGCAGTTGTATTTCATTGGTCCGATCCCCTCCCGCCCCGCCCCACTCTGTGACTGTGTACGGGTCAAAGTGACCCGTAACAGGGTTGAACAGAAGGGAAAAGACTCTAAAATGGTCTTTTCTCCAACCAGAAATGTGATGACTGTTCCTGCAGTGACCCCAACATTAGAACAAGTGAAACGTCGTTGTTGTTGTTCATACTTCCATGAAAGCTGTACACCACTAGGGCACTAAGACACATGTGGGCCATGTGACCCCATAAAGACGAGGGGTGTCCGGGGATGAAATGCAGTCTTTCCCAACCCAGATAGTCACACAGTTCGTGACGAGTGACGGGTTGCTTCCTCGTGCAAAATAGATTTGGGGTTTGAAACTAAATTAAGTTGCTTTCATTTAGAGGTTTAATGAAGGCGGGTCATAAATGACCCTTGAGGCAAGGCAGTGTGCACAATGTGCGGACAACACAAGGGTTAAGGAACGCCGCCCTGTGTGTGGCCTCGCAGCACGGGAAGGAATTCGGCGCTGGGCTTTGGTGCTGCAGCGTGCGGGGAGCAGAGGGAGTAGCCGTGTGGAGTTTAGACTGGGTTTCAAACTGTTATGAAAACCACGTCTCACCGAGGATACGCCGTATAACCGTGTTTGTGTTTCTCTGTGTGTAAAAACTCGGAGACACACGATTCTGCCTTCCCTTGCGGTGAAACGCCGACAGCCCTGAAATGATCGTCAGCCTTGGTTAGCCGGTTAGCACGTTGTGTGACCCTAAATCAAAACACTTCTTACCCACACGGCAGCCGACATTGGGCCGGATCCGCCCGCAGTCCGGCAGATCCGCATAGGAATCCCATCCGCCCCCTAGACCGCCCTGTGCCTCTGGCCAGCGTGTGGCCTCCTTACGAAAGTCGGAACCCATTTTTAGATCAGGCCTTGTGGATCTAAAACGAGTTAAAGGTCAGCACCTGAATTCCCTGTTTCTCGCATCAGGTTTTTGTTTTTTGCAGGAAGAGATTTCAGGGGGCTGTTCAAGAGAATGAATGTTTACGATCCTTGAGTCCTTCAATATGCCGCCATGCTTTTTTGTACCGGCGGCAGTTTCGGTTTGCTGTCTGGGGCATGCAGTCGGTGCCGTGCCATTGTTCTGACGGCCCATTATTCCGAAACCCCAATAGCCCAAAAAATGTCCCATTGGACCCGAAAGCCCATTTGTCCGACAGCCTGTTATCCCGAAAACAAACCAAATACACACTGTCCCTGCAGTTGTTAGTTCAGTGACTGCCGGTGTTGTATCAAACTCTGTTTCCCCGTCGAGATCTGTTTCCCCCTAGCCAGAGTTCGATACAAAACCGGGACACTTGATTAACCTTAACCTAACCTCAAACCAACCTTAACCTAACTGATACCTTAACCCAGGGGTGTCAAACTCCAGGCCTCCAGGGCCGCAGTGTCTGCAGGTATTTGTTGCAACCGTGCATTACACCACCTGATTTAACTAATTAGCTCACCTCCTGGGTCAAGGAGGGAAAGGAACTGGTTTAATCAGGTGGTGTAGTGCATGGTTGCAACAAATACCTGCAGACACTGCGGCCCTCGAGGCCTGGAGTTTGACACCCCTGCCTTAACCTAATCGTAACCAGTAGCTAACCTGTTTCCATAGGGGGAAACAGATCTCGACGGGGAAACAGAGTTCGATACAACACCGGTAAGTCGCAAGTTGCTTCCGGTCTCATTGCAAGTCGTTGATCTGAACTGGCCAGATATAAATAAAAGAAAGTTGATATTTCTGGTGAAGTAGACATGACTTTCTCCCAAGTGCTTTTAATGTTACACCTCCTAGTCACGTGAATGAGTAGTAAACGATATCTTCGGGTTTGCGCGTCAGAATACACTAAGATGTTAAAGGCAAAAAGCTGCAGGGAGAGTGTGTATTTTTGGAGCAACAGTTTTGGAGCAGAGGGCTTTTGTTTTCAGGATAACGGGCCGTCGGACAAATGGGACGTTTTTCAGACTATTGGGGTTTGGGAACAATGGGCAGTCAACAAAAACAAAGATATGTCGATGACAATACCTTAACTGTGTTACACGCTGTGATGAAACACAAATAAGTGATCGGACAGAATCAAAGGCAACAATAAGTTGCCTTCGATTTTTTCTGTATTAATCAAAGATGATAACAGGTTAGACCTTTTACACAAACATGGCCGACATACTTCTGCTTCGTCTTAGATCAGTTCTGCGCTTTGTCCACAATATTAAACAGATAACATCGTGGACAAAGCGGAGACCTTAGCTAAGGTCTAACCTGTTACCATCTTTGATAAATACAGAAAAAATTAATTCTTGAATGGATGTGAAAATGTATGTTTCTTCTCTCTCTTCCACTCAGTTTCACTCTGTCTCTGTATTTCTTTCTCCTTTCTACCACGTATGTAAAAAAAACTGTATTTATACAATTCTACATCAGTCAGCCTCCGAGGGATTTACATTGGCTAAGCAATAAGTGGATGGGATAACTGACAGTAGATGACAGTCTATCCTGTGGCCCTCGATTCAGATGAGGAAAAACGTCAGACTTTGAAGAAAAAATGAGAAAAGTCTCATGAAGAGTGTCAGAGGAGGGATCCTCTTCCAGGATGCCTAGACATTTCTGAAAAATAGATTCCTGCTCACTGCTATTACATGTGATCATGTTTAGACTGACTGAGTGATCATGTTTAGGCTGACTGACTGACAGAATGATCATGTTTCTACTGACTGAGTGATCATGTTTAGGCTGACTGACTGAGTGATCATGTTAGTGTCTCTGACTGAATGAATCACTGACTGACTGAGTGATCATATTTAGAGTGACTGACTGAGTGATCATATTTAGAGTGACTGACTGAGTGATCATGTTTCAACTGAATGACTGAGTGATCATGTATAGGCTGACTGAGTGATCATATTTAGAGTGACTTACTGAGTGATCATGTTTCAACTGAATGACTGAGTGATCATATTTAGAGTGACTGACTGAGTGATCATATTTAGGCTGACTGACTGAGTGATCATGTTAGTGTCTCTGACTGAATGAATCACTGACTGACTGAGTGATCATATTTAGAGTGACTGACTGAGTGATCATATTTAGGCTGACTGACTGAGTGATCATGTTTCAACTGAATGACTGACTGAGGGATCATATTTTGGCTGACTGACTGAGTGATCATGTTTGACATGATCGGGCCTCTGGATCAGGTGACCAACAACGTCACTGAAGTTACATGATTGGTTGGCCGAGTGCTGATGAGAGGCATGATGGAGAGGCACAGTTAGAGCACCCAAAATAACAATCACTCTGACAAAGCACTGACTGGTGAATTCAGAAAAGGCTCATGTGGCTGCTAAACCTGCACAAGTAAGACCAAAAGAAACCATGTAATTCTCAAAGCACCCGCAAAGGGTGAAATACACCCCTAACTGCACTACCAAGCAAATAGCATGTCGGTGCTCCAGTTCAATCTGTACATATTTCAATTAGATAATATGCATACATTTGGTGCAAATTTTGCCCCTTTCTATTCAAATGAGCCTCATTCCAAAAAAAAAGTCCAATTCACAAACACCAGTGCTAATAGCCACAAGTAGGTGGAGTGAAAATAATTAGCATCTTCATCGAGCTGGTGGTACCTGACGCCCAGACCTTCCAGTGAAGATGGCAGCAGTGGCTGTAGCCAGGCGAAGGTCTCGTCATGCCAGGGGTGCTTATGAGCAGATATTTCACAGGAGAACATCACTTTTTCATTTCACTAAGACAGATACAGGTTGCCAGGTCTAACAATTCTTGCTAAACTTGATGACATCACGGATGACATTGAGCCTGCCTACTGTGTTCTTGGGGCAAAGCCACCATTTATGCTTTACCACTTGGATAATTGCGATCAGATGCAAAACAAGGGCAAGTTGCACTCAGCTGCAAAACTCTGAGAGGGAGTTAACAGATAATTAGAATAGGTATAATGATAATTAAATTAAGTTCTCTTTCAAATCAAACATCCCAAGATACGAATGGAAAGTATTGTTCTTGCAACTGCATTTGTAGCTTTTTTTTTTACTCGAACGTAGCTTAACCATGTCATGTGATACGCTATGTCAGTACACTTAAACAACCAATATTACTGACCTAGTCTTGTGTTTAACTGACGTTTCAGCCTAGTCTCTCTGTGAGGGATGGTCAGACAAAACAAGTGTTTAGGGCATGCGGTGGATGCTATGTTTCTATCCCTCTCCAACCTGAAAACGATATGGAATAATAAATCCACATATTTTCAGGAGAACCCTTCCCATTTTCACACAACACTCATGACAAGTATAAACTCCTCACAGCCGACCAGCGGCTCCCTGAACGACCCAGGCCCACTTCACCGGCTTGGTGAGTGCACTCGCTGAGACTCCTCACGGCCAACACACTTAAATTACACGTGGTTCTCCTCTCCTGCCTTCCTCCTCTATCTAAACGTTTATCTGGAAATCTAAACAGAGTATATATATACGTATATACACACATGGTTTGCAGTGCAGGCGTATAAAAGGCGTGAGGTAAAAGGTTTTCTCCGCTCTAGTCGACACAGAAGGGCTCCTAAATGTTTTACTGCTGTCATTTCTGAACAGGCAGTGGTTCTGGACAGCCCATCTATGACCCGATGTTTAGTAAGAGCAGTCGTTTTAAAATGCTGTACGTTGGAGCATCCGGGTAGTGTAGTGGTCTATTCCACTGCCTACCAACACGGGGTTCGCCGGTTCGAATCCCCGTGTTATCTCCGGCTTGGTCGGGCGTCCCTACAGACACAATTGGCCGTGTCTGCGGGTGGGAAGTCGGATGTGGGTATGTGTCCTGGTCGCTGCACTAGCGCCTCCTCTGGTCGGTCGATCGGTCGGTCAGTCAGGGCACCTGTTTGGGGGGGAAGGGGAACTGGGGGGAATAGCGTGCTCCTCCCACGCGCTACGTCCCCCTGGTGAAACTCCTCACTGTCAGGTGAAAAGAAGCGGCTGGTGACTCCACATGTATGGGAGGAGGCATGTGGTAGGTAGTCTGTAGCCCTCCCCGGATCGGCAGAGGGGGTGGAGCAGCGACTGGGATGGCTCGGAAGAGGGGGGTAATTGGACGGATACTATTGGGGAGAAAATAAAGAAATAAAGTCAAAATAGAAATAGTGTCCCGTTCAGTATTTCTGCAGCTGCTCATCATGAACTTCTGCATACGTGGATTTGTGTTGCTCAACAGGAAGAAAGAGTACTGACTCTATCGATTAGATGCATGGTTGATTCTCAAACCATTTATTGGTTATTGATTAAATGTTTCTGATCAATTGCATTTGGGTCCTGAGCCAACTGACTGTGAACCACCGAGGAAGATGGGGTTTGTTAACCATCGAGGAAGATGTGGCCTTGAACCACCGAAGAAGATGTGGTCTTGAACCACCGAGGAAGATGTGGCTGTTACCCATCGAGGAAGATGTGGTCTTGAACCACCGAGGAAGATGTGGCCTTGAAGCACCGAGGAAGACGTGGTCTTGAACCACTGAGGAAGATGTGGTTGTTACCCATCGAGGAAGATGTGGTCTTGAACCACCGACGAAGATATGGCCTTGAACCACCGAGGAAGATGTGGTCTTGAACCACCGAGGAAGATGTGGTTGTTACCCATCGAGGAAGATGTGGTCTTGAACCACCGAGGAAGATGTGGTCTTGAACCACCGAGGAAGATGTGATTGTTAACCATCGAGAAAGATGTGGTCTTGAACCACCGAGGAAGATGTGGTCTTCAACCACTGAGGAAGATGTGATTGTTAACCATCGAGGAAGATGTGGTCTTGAACCACCGAGGAAGATGTGGTCTTGAACCCATCGAGGAAGATGTGGTCTTCAACCACCGAGGAAGATGTGGTCTTGAACCACCGAGGAAGATGTGGTCTTGAACCACCGAGGAAGATGTGGTCTTCAACCACTGAGGAAGATGTGATTGTTAACCATCGAGGAAGATGTGGTCTTGAACCACCGAGGAAGATGTGGCCTTGAACCACCGAGGAAGATGTGGTCTTGAACCACCGAGGAAGATGTGGTCTTGAACCACCGAGGAAGATGTGGTCTTGAACCACCGACGAAGATGTGGTTGTTACCCATCGAGGAAGATGTGGTCTTGAACCACCGACGAAGATGTGGTTGTTACCCATCGAGGAAGATGTGGTCTTGAACCACCGACGAAGATGTGGTTGTTACCCACTGAGGAAGATGTGGTTGTTAACCATCGAGGAAGATGTGGCCTTGAACCACCGAGGAAGATGTGGTCTTGAACCACCGAGGAAGATGTGGTTGTTAACCATCGAGGAAGATGTGGTCTTGAACCACCGAGGAAGATGTGGTTGTGAACCACCGAGGAAGATGTGGCTGTACATTAGAGGAAGGCAGCGGCTCATCAGGGAAACTGTCGCTCAGGAAAAAGAAGTCTGCCTCAGTGCTTTTTTAAAGACAAGCAAGTGCACTTTTATTTTAGATTTCTTGGGCTTGAAAGAGCGAAACGTGAGAATACGAGTCCTAAACTTGTACGTTTAGAATTGCGGGATACTTCTTTTGAGTACACTTTTGACATTTGTGTAAGTCAACTGAAATGTATTTCGGACCAAGCAGTACACAGGGTATGCAGGTCGAGTTAATGTCAAGTACACTTGGTACAAGTGGGCTAAAGAGTAACACGATAGTACACATACTTAGACTCATATCCGGTCTCTATATGCTCCCGCTCGCACGTGTTATACAGAAACACAAAGTGAATTGCCACAATTATGCAGATGATTCACAACTGTACATGTCTGCTCCCCCGAACTAAGTGTATTGAAGATATTCGTGTATGGATGTCAAAGAACTTTTATCAACTGAACAAAGACGAGACAGAAATGCTTATGTTTGGTGCAAAGACTCAGAGACAGAGAATGGCAGCTCGTCTCAGCTCTCTGCCTCTGGAGTGCAGAAGTGAAGCTAGAAATCTCAGTGTAATCATAGACAGGGATCTGAATGTCAAGAGCCACATCCATCATCTCACAAGATCAGCCTTCTACCATCTTAACAACATCTCAGAACTAAGGGCTTTCTTTCAAAATCAGACTGTGAGAAATTAACCCATGCTTTTATAACAAGTAGACTAGACTACTGTACTGGACTATTCACCGGCCTCCCAAATTCACTTGTGCGCCAACCACAGTTAATTCAAAATATGGCAACACGTGTTCTCACCGGAAGTAGAAAGTATTGTAGTGAATTGAGGGGGGCAGCCGGGGAGCCGTCCCAGCCGGGACGCGACTCTGTATTGGCTCCCCGTCAAAACTAGAATCCATTTTAAACTTGTGTTAATTGTCCACAAAGTGCTAAACGGTCTTGCGCCACACTATATAAAAGACCTGCTCATCACTTACAAACCAGCAAGACCTCTCAGGTCCGACGGCAGTGGTCTTTTAACCATCCCTCGTGCTGGTCTGGAGCAGGTCTGGAGCAGGTCTGCAGCAGGTCTGGAGCAGGGGCAGCTGCAGTTTCTATTTACGCCCCGAGTAGATGGAACGCCCTGCCTGAGGACCTGAGAGAGGCCTCCACACTGGACACGTTTAAAAGCAGGTTAAAAACCTCACTTTTTAAACAGCCTACAGATAAGTCCATAGTGTGTGTGTGTGTGAGTGTGTTTTATATATGTTGCTCTTTTCATATTTTCTGCTGCTCTGTTGTTACTTTTAACTAATCCGTGTTTATGGCTATTTTCCTGAGTCAGTTTTAAACTTGTCTGTACTTTTATAAAATGTGTCTGTATATATATTTTTTTCGACCTGAATGTTGTTGTTTTTCTGTGTGTGTGTGTGTGTGTGTGTGTGTTGGGGGGGCGATTTTATTGTTTTATTGCGTGAAGCACTTTGTGTTACATTCATTGTATGAAAAGTGCTATACAAATAAAGTCTGTTTGATTGATTGATTGATTGATTGATTGATTGATTGATCGATTGATCGATCGATCGATAGCTATTAGCATACTATAGGTACAAGTATAATAGAAATACACATACTTCTGTGCTGATTATATTGACGTATGCTTTTAGCATATACCTGAAGTGTGTTATTTTTCCCATAAGACCTTGCTTTTGTGACTTGTGCAAAGGGGCTTATTGAAAGTTTGGACTGCTCTTCGTGGGACAACCTGCGCTGGCGAGGTGCACTGACCAAGTGTTGGGCTTCTTCGGAGTGACCTTCGTGTACTTCTGTTTCCACTGTTTCTGTTTCTATCCGAATGGCGCTGCAGTCACACACACACACACAGACACACACAGACACACACAGTGTTTGGCTGCAGGCGTCCGATCCGTCACCAACACAGAAGAGGAAGTGCACAGCTGGCTGGCCGAGAGTAAACAAGCGAGGGACATGTTGTATAAACCGAGGGGACGCCCCAGCTGATACACAGCTATATCTCATTCTGACGACCAGCGTTCAGACACCAATGACATAGAGTACAGGAGGAGTACAGCCTCAATACTCCTGCACACACGCACACGCACACGCACACACACACACACCGAGCGGAACAGCTTGGCGGCATTGAGCCACTGTGTGGTCATTTGTGGTGTTTTAACGTGTCTTTCAGGTAGGACATTGGAGAAGGCGTGGGCGCAGGGGAGGCCTTGTAAATCAGAAGATCACAAGGCCTCCGTCCGTGTTTGACAGCCTCGCTAATGGCAACGATGAGAAAACACACGTGGTACAACCCCGGCTCTGCGGGTGGCTAGAACAGTGCCTGATCAAAATGGCCGGCGATTCGTCACTTCAAATGAGCCACGGTCGACCAGAGGGGCGTTGTGGGGGGGGGGGTCTTTCGCTATGTGAGGTAGGGATTTGTCATTCGTGAACGATTGGTTCATTTTGAACTGATCTTTTGTGGGACTCACGAGTAACGAGTCATCTCAGTGCGCGAGTCGTTCCTTTTCCGCCGGGCTGCGCATGCGCGTCGCTCGTTTCATTCCGGCTCAGGTTCGTGCGCGAACGGCACTTCTGCTACTCGCCCTACCGGATGCGCTCGGGGTCCTGCGGCTACGGATGACGTCACTACTTCACACATTACCATTGGGTGGGGGCTAGTTGCCAGCAGAGCCCTAGAAAGAGAGAGTTGCGTCAGTGAGGGATCAGAAGGCGAGAGGGTTACGTGGGTCATGCAGCCGCCGAATAGTTACAAACGAAGCTTGGCGGGTCATTTAGATCAGTGTTTCTCAACCCAGTCCTCAAGGACCCCCTATCCTGCATAGTTTCTTTGCAACCCTGAATAGGTACCTGTTTGTAGTCATTCAACCAATCAGCAATGGATTTTGTCAGACGTTGCACACCTTGCATAATTAAGTGCTGCGAGATGATTGGTCGAGTAAGTACAAGCAGGGCTACCTATGCAGGCTTACAATGAAAATCTGCAGGATAGGGGTTCCTTGAGGACTGGGTTGAGAAACACTGATTTAAATGAACTGATTAGCCGCGATTTCTGGTAACTGCTAACCAATATTTTCACATTTATATATAGATATAGATATAGCCCAACGTGACACATATTCTATGCGCACTGTTTGGAACTATCCGGGGCTCCCATGATCCGCCATTGCTGTTAAATAAGTGGCCCATTGACGTCTACGGAGTTGACGCAACTCTCTCTAGGGCTCTGGTTGCTAGCTAGCAACATAATCCGTGACGTCATATGTGGTCGAAGGGCCCCGAGTCGATATTGTACCCGAGCAGAGCTGGAAGTTCGGGTCTGAGTCTTCCGTTCAGTTGTCACGTGGCCGCTGCATAGTCTCACTGTAGGAACTACTGGTTCGTTCTCCAGCAGGTCTTTCGGGTCTGATTCGTTCCCTCGTCACGTCGCTGCTGCAACGCCTCAGTGTAGGATTGACTGATTCGTCCATGAATCGTAACTACGGGTCTTCGGGTCTGAATCTTTTGTTCACCCATCACATGACTGCGGCATAAACTGGGAATAATTATGACACGTCAACGAACAGTAATTCGGGTCCTCTTGTGGTCTTTGCGTCTTGTGTACATTGTTGTAACCGGTTATTTTCTTGCCCGGTGCGGGATTCGATACGGGGTGTACTGGACCACAAGGCGACATCACTAACCGCTCGGCTAAAGGGTCAGACCCGTTAGCTAGGGGCTAACGTGTCTTATTAGTAGTTTACAGTCGTCACCCTCCCCGGAAGCGCGACCTCGCGCTTTGTTCTTCCCGCGCTCCGAAGAGACTTCTTTAGATCTGCACACTTCCGGATCCCACCGCTGCCACCAATGTAATCGGTTATTTTCTTGCCGGTGCGGGATTCGATACGGGGTGTACTGCACCACAAGGCGACGTCACTAACCGCTCGGCTAAAGGGTCAGACCCGTTAGCTAGGGGCTAACGTGTCTTATTGGTAGTTTACATTATTCAGATGATTCTTAATTCAGTGACAACTTCAGCAGTAAAATGTTTTTTTTGTCTTTTTTTGAAATTATTATTATTACTGCAGTGCCCGTTCAGAACGTGCTGTTCGGAACAGGCCGATTGCTTGGCCTCGTGTATTGCTGCTTGCAGCTTTCTGAAGAACTGCTCATCCAGACAACTTCACGCTCGGCACTCAAAGGACTACAGGTGCAATCCCCACTATGACCACAACGTGGTTTGCAAAAGAAGAGCTGCGCTGTTCATGGTTTTGTTTTGTTGACTCCGCAGGAAGTGAAGAAGCAGCGATTCAAATTTTAACGACTAACTTCGCTTGAAATTTCTCGAGATCCGCTCATCCAAACAACTTCACACTCGGCACTGCACTTCCTCGGGTCCTCGGCAATACACCCGCCAAGTGCCAAGTCGGTCGGATAAACGGCTGTCGAGAAAATCAAAGGACAGACATACACACAAAGACTCCTTCCATTTTAGTTAGATTGGGATGAATAGCATCACCATACAGGGACTGATGGACTTGGGCCTAATTCTTACACTTGATGATGAAGTTCAAAACATGTGCAGGGAGTGTCTGCTTAGTCTGAAACCACATGACAGCCCAGGTGACAGCTACACCGCCACACTACTTCCAACGAACGAAATGAATGAATGATTTGAAAAAAAAGGTTTGTTCTTGTTACTGAAGGAGATTCAAGAATCCAAGTCGGTAAAAAGAGCACAACTTCCCATCACTAATATGAAGTTATTTCTTTATCGAGTGTTTTTGATCTGGCCTACATAACTGCAGTACATGGCACTAATGCTGCCCTGAGACCTCCCATGCTGAGGGATGACTGCACTTTTGGGATTGTGTGACAGTTTGGATAGTACTGTTTAGAAACTAGCTTGTGTTGTTCTCAAAACCACGTGGACAGATAGAAAGCTTTCTCAAAAGCTTACCTTTTGTAAATTCAGGAGTAAAACTACATAAACTGTGTCCTCTCTATCTATCCTTGCTTACTATAGTTTAGGTTCAAAGCTCGAGCCGTCTGGTCTGTACCCAGGTCTCTCATGCGAGTCGGGGAGGAAGCTTGAAGGCCGCCTGTAAAGGAAACGTGAGTGCCAGGTTTTGATCATTTACCGTCAGATTTATTAAATTAATAACTTCATTCCTGCTATGCATTATTGAGATGGTTTGGACTTGTACAGAGAGGAGGCATAGACTATGTAGGAAAGAAGGTATTGGATCTGTAAATACCTGGCAAAAGAAAAAGCGGAAGACCAAGGAAACGATGGAGAGACCAGATAGAGGAGGACATGAGGAGGGTTGGATTGCGGGAGAGGGATGCGTCAGATAGAAAGCTGTGGAGGGCAAAAACCTGCTGTTGCGACACCTGGGAAACAGGGAACAAGCCAAAAGAAGGAGAAGACGAACCTTCCTGCTACTTTCACTTTGCTCTTCTCTGTTTGCTTTTCAATCTGTAATTATCTTTAATGGCTGAAGCCTTTTAATGCCTGTACACCAATTCCCACGTGAAAGCTGACCAGTACAACCAGTCTTCTACTTTTGGTCACATGGCGCTGACCAGTACAAACAGTCTTCTACTTTTGCTCACATGGTGCTGACCAGTACAACCAGTCTTCTACTTTTGGTCACACAGCACTGACCAGTACAACCACAGTCTACTACTGTTAATTACTGGGAGCTGAACAGTACAACCAGAGTCTTCTACTCATCATTTAGTGTGATTCCCTGTCTGAAAGTCTTTTCTTTCACTTCTTGGGCTTATTTCTACAGGAGAAATTGACACCAGTCATCATTACTGTCAAGATGTCCGTGTTGGCCATCTCGCTAATTTGAAACTGTCGCCTCTGCACGTGACGTCAAAGACCATAAATAAATCTTCCCAAGTAGCGAGAAGTGAGAAAGATAAATTGTTTTCTTTCTTTTTCTTCGCTTTTTTCAGACCCCCCCCCTCCCAAAAAATAAAAATAAACATGTGGATTTGAGCCAAAAGCCTCTCTATCACAAACATTCTCTTCCTTTGTGTTTCATGATGATGAGAGTTTGAAATCTAATAGCAGGCCAGGGTAAAGGACGTGGCCAATTGCATTAGATCGGAGAGTAAATTAAAGCTCCATCAGAAACACTTGAAATATCACATTAAAACTGTGTTTGTGGATCTTGGCCCTCCATCTAATCCCCTCACATGGCTAAACTTGAACACTTTTATCCAGCTGGAGCATCATTTGCAGAAGCTGCTGAGCCTTTGTCTCAGTTGTTCCTGGTTTTCCTTGTTGTTTAGCTTAGTTGATTTCCGCTGTTTGTCCTGGGTGCTGGCCAGCGGATTTCCATAACTTGGGAACTTGTTTCCTGTCAAGGTTTGATGAACCTGATGAACTCTAATGGTCAGTTGACTCGTTCCCGCGTTAGGAAAGTCATACTGAACATCCTCCAAGTCTAGCGTCCTCCTGAAGAACCTGGAGAAACTGTGATGACCAGCATCTCATTGATTTGAGTCTTAATAAAAGGAAAAGGAAGACGGTTCTAGAAAATGTACTTTCTCCTGTGTACTCACACAAAAACCTGGGAAATAAAACACTGAATAATGGGATTGTTTCTTTCCACATTGAAGGAAACTTAAACTTATCTCTGGTCAGAAGAACATGTACTTCCAGAAGTACAGCGTACTGAGATATT
Organism: Lampris incognitus; assembly: GCF_029633865.1. Classification (NCBI taxonomy): domain Eukaryota; kingdom Metazoa; phylum Chordata; class Actinopteri; order Lampriformes; family Lampridae; genus Lampris; species Lampris incognitus. The sequence continues at coordinate 46,203,171 of NC_079224.1, forward strand.
TTGGCTATGTACAAGTGATTAAAGGAATAATTTGGGTTTTTTGAAGTCCATCTCAATTTTATACTCAATAGTTAGGTTTCATTTTCACAGTCATTTTCTTCATAGCGGACAAACAGCTCCAGATTGTCATCTACAGTTCAGTGTAATTAATGGAGGACAAATCCACAATCCTCCTTCAGTGTAAAACAACACTCCGTGGTTCATACAAAGCTAACGTGATGCTACAGCAGTCTATCATTCTAACAGGATGCTATGATTCAAAGATACATCCTACGACGCACTGTGACATATCATCAGTGATATTTCCTTAGATCCTTGAGTGTTTCAGGTCTTTCAACATCATACACCCTTGCTCAGGCGACTCAGCCAGGGTTGATCAGGTCCTGACTTGTGTTCCAGCAGCATTGGTCCACAGATCACTCCTTCTGACCCCAAGACATCTGGAGGCCCTCTCTGCTGCCTCCATGGTGGACTTGATGGCTTTCCTATTTGTAGCCCAGTGATGCCAAGTAGATTGTAGACCTTGCACAGTGAGCAGCCAGCAAAAGCTCTACAACCCACTGCAATGGGCTCACAGCGCACCTTCTAGCCTCTCCTTTGGCAGTGATCCACCAGCTCCTGGTACTTGGACCACTTCCACTCATTTGCCTCTTCGGTCCTCCCAGGGAACTGTCAGCTCCATAAGGAGCATCTGCTTTGAAGAGGCTGATGATAGCAACAAGTCGGTACTCAACCAAGTTGTCATAATGTGGTTGACTGATGGTTGCTTGAATTGCTGCTGCATCCCTGAGGCTCCAGTCAAAGACCTTACCTAGACTCTTGACTGGCTTCTCAGTGATGGATGGGATTGCAATGCCATCCAAATGGATTGAAACTTGTCCACCACCTTCCCCCTCCTTAACACCATGGCCCGGGATTTGGCTGGTTTAAAACTCATCCTCGCCCAGGAGATGAGCTTCTCCAGGTCCTGGAGGATCCACCTACCACCAGGCACTGATGATGTGGTGACAGCGAGGTCGTCCATGAAGACTCTGATGTCATCTACACTTCAGTGTAATTAATGAAGGACAAATCCTTATTCTTCCTTCAGCGTAGAACAACACTCCATGGTTCAGACAAAGCTAACATGATGCTACAGCAATCTGTCATTCTAACATGATGCTACAACAGTCTGTCATTCTAACATGATGCTACAACAGTCTGTCATTCTAACATGATGCTACAGCAGTCTGTCATTCTAACATGATGCTACAACAATCTGTCATTCTAACATGATGCTACAGCAGTCTGTCATTCTAACATGATGCTACAACAGTCTGTCATTCTAACATGATGCTACAGCAGTCTGTCATTCTAACATGATGCTACAACAGTCGGTCATTCTAACATGATGCTACAACAGTCTGTCATTCTAACATGATGCTACAGCAGTCTGTCATTCTAACATGATGCTACAACAGTCTGTCATTCTAACATGATGCTACAACAGTCTGTCATTCTAACATGATGCTACAGCAGTCTGTCATTCTAACATGATGCTACAACAGTCTGTCATTCTAACATGATGCTACAACAGTCTGTGATTCTAACATGATGCTACAGCAGTCTGTCATTCTAACTTGATGCTACAGCAGTCTGTCATTCTAACATGATGCTACAGCAGTCTGTCATTCTAACTTGATGCTACAGCAGTCTATCATTCTAACATGATGCTACAGCAGTCTGTCATTCTAACATGATGCTACAGCAGTCTGTCATTCTAACTTGATGCTACAGCAGTCTGTCATTCTAACATGATGCTACAGCAGTCTGTCATTCTAACATGATGCTACAGCAGTCTGTCATTCTAACTTGATGCTACAGCAGTCTATCATTCTAACATGATGCTACAACAGTCTGTCATTCTAACATGATGCTACAACAGTCTGTCATTCTAACATGATGCTACAGCAGTCTGTCATTCTAACATGATGCTACAACAGTCTGTCATTCTAACATGATGCTACAGCAGTCTGTCATTCTAACATGATGCTACAACAGTCTGTCATTCTAACATGATGCTACAGCAGTCTGTCATAGTGAATTACAGCATTCCTGTTATAAATGTACGTTCCAGAAATTCATCGGTCTCAGCTGACTGAAACAGTGCAGTTGCATAACAACCGAAACCGGCAGTTGCATCATAACCGAAACCAGCGATCGGTTTCATATGCAAATTGCTGTGACCATTAATTAGAGTCAAAATGGCCATATGACTAATCACAGAGGATTGAGGAATAGTTGCAATCACAGCATTGTAAGATGGCAAGAGATGTACTCTTAGCCCCCCCCCCTTGAATGAGGGGTCAAAGAGGCCATCTATGTAAAGCGGGAACGACCATCCCTGAACTGAAGCTGGGGCCTAAGAGTACATCTGTCACCATCTTACAATGCTGTGATTGCAAACATTCCTCAGTCCTCTGTGAATAATACACATGACCATTGTAACTCTAGCTAATGGTCACGGCAGTTTGCATATGAAACCGATTGTTGGTTTCGGTCGTTGTGCCACTGTATTGGTTATAAGGGTGGGGACACCTGCAGTCAGCTGAGACTGACGGAGTGAATTAGATGAGTGATGAGACATTTCTCCCAATAAACTTTGGGTCCATATGAGCTGAGCTGATCCAACCTTCTGGGATTTCCCTACCTGGATTGTTCGGTACGCATCAAGGCATAAATGTATGTTGTTTTTTATTGTCAAATTCTCTCTTGGTGTTTGCTTTGCTTGTCATGGCGGAGCCCCCGGTGCTGGTGCTCTCTTGTAGGCTGTGTTGTAGGAAGCAACATGGTAGGAAAACAGCTGAAACCTACAGTAAAGAAACGGCTGTAAATTTATAAAATGACCGTGAAATGACTGTAATTCAATATGATAGACTGCTGTAGCATCACCTTAGCTTTGTCTGAATCGAGGAGTCTGTTTTTTACCCTGAAGGAGGATTGTGGATTTGTCCCTCATTATTGACATTGATGTGTAACTCACGAGCTGGAGCTGTGTCCAGTATGGAGAACACGATGGATGACGGAAAATGAAAGCTGTGTGAGGTGAATATGGAATAGAAATAGACATAAAAAAAAATCTGAACTATTCTTTTGAATGTACTTGAATCAGAGTAAGATTACATCTCTGGAATGGATAAGGACTGAAGAAGCCCACTCAAAAGTACTCAAGTGCTCATTTGCATTTGAGTGAAAATCATTACGGCGGCACAATGGCGCAGTGGTTAGCGCGGTCGCCTCACAGCAAGAAGGTCCTGGGTTCGAGCCCCGGGGTAGTCCAACCTCGGTGAGTCGTCCCGGGTCGTCCTCTGTGTGGAGTTTGCATGTTCTCCCCGTGTCTGTGTGGGTTTCCTCCGGGAAATCCGGTTTCCTCCCACAGTCCAAAGACATGTAGGTCAGGTGACTCACCCGTACTGAATTGTCCCTAGGTGTGAACGTGTGTGATGGCCTGGCGGCCTGTCCAGGGTGTCTCCCCGCCTGCCACCCAGTGGCTGCTGGGAAAGGCTCCAGCACCCCCGCGACCCTGAGAGCAGGATAAGCGGTTTGGATGATGGATGGATGGCTGGATGAAAATCATTACGGCAGAAATCAAGTCTCAGGTTTTGTTCGTGTTCCAAAACCTGTCTCTCCAGAGACAGTAGTGGTCCCTAAAAAATGCCATCCTCTGGGTAACCCAAGGCCTCTCAGCCGGGAATAGAAAGTAGAACATGAATCCGTTTTGGGCCGCATGAAAGGAAACTTTTGCATGAAGTGTGCGACTGCTGTGTTCTCCGTTCAGGACAACTCGACACAGGGTTCTAGAGGGACGGCTTTGTGTGATGGATATGTTTTATTTTACCTTATACACTGATGTGCACATGTGTTGTCAAGTAAACTCTCCATGACAACAATACATCCTTTAGGATTTACAACCCAATTGTACCCATCCAATACCCCACTCTTCCGAGCTGCTCCGCCCCCTCTGCTGATCCGGGGAGCACTGCAGACTACCACATGCCTCCTCCCATACATGTGGAGTCGCCAGCCGCTTCTCTTCACCTGACAGTGAGGAGTTTCACCAGGGGGACGTAGCGCGTGGGAGGATCACACTATTCCCCCCGAACAGGTGCCCCGACCGACCAGAGGAGGCGCTAGTGCGGCGACTAGAACACATACCCACATCCGGCTTCCCACCCGCAGACACGGCCAATTGTGTCAGTAGGGACGCCCGACCAAGCCGGAGGTAACATGGGGATTCGAACCGGCGATCCCCGTGTTGGTATGCAACGGAATAGACCACCACGCCGCCCGGACGCCCAAGATTTAAATCTAGCAGGTGCTTTTGGTTCCTCTATCACATAAAGGCAGTAGCAGCTGGGAGGTTACAGAGACACATTCATGAAGAGGTTGGTGGTTCAAATCTGCAGGCCATCTGGAAAACGCTGAGCTGACACAGAAACGAATCAGCCTCCCTAAGATGTTTAATTCTGATGTATTGAAGGTGGTCTTTAACGAGGCGTTTATAACCCAACTCCGCCCTGGAGCTCCCACTAGCAGAAGGCTGTGGGTTCACTGGGTGCTGTGACTTTGTGGGGATGTGTGGCTATAAAACAGGGAGGCGCTAAAAGCAGTTGTGTCTTTGCTTCGCCTGCTCAATAAATCTCAGCATTGAGTACATGAGGCGCTCTACCGGAAAATAGAGTTAAAGTGGACTTTTCTTATTTGTTGGTTTTGCTTGTTCTTCTTCTTGCTTTGCTGAACTCTTGGTTTGTGTTGGACTTGACTCAGCCGTCATAACCTCCACATCGGAGCGTTGTGGCTTTGGGCTCCGTCCACTCTTCAGTTGGGGCTTGCTCGGCTGGCGGGCTCCTTGAGAGGCCCTCCTGGTAAGAGCGCCGGTGAAAGGTCGACGCCGTCGGCGGGTTCGTATCCGTGCACGCCGTGAGGCGGCGTGTCAAACTGATGGGGTAATTGATGGATGTTTCATGTCAGAGTGACGGCGGAGGACTCCGGATCCCGACAAACACCTGCTGCACTGAGGAGCCACATGGAAATGTCACAACCACGACCGGTGGATCTGTGGAGCAATTAGCTCAAAGGGCAAACGCCGTGGGAATGATGGCGGGCGCCATGCAGAACGATTAGCTGGTGATTTACGTCGCTGTGTTATCTTCTCCTAGATTCATCTATACGGACTCATACCTTCGACACAGAACTTTACCTCGTACATCATCTTTCTGTGCCCACAGGTCATGCTGCTGTCATGACCTTTGACCTCTTTATGATTGGTTGCCTGTGAAGTTGGACTCACTGGAAGTCAGTGTGGCTCGGATTTTCAGTTTAAAAGCCTAAAATATGAACAGACTGAGTGTCACTCAATCAGTTTGACTGATTTTTTTCTTTCTTTTTTTTTGTTACCCCCGGCATTAGATCTGGAGGCAGGATGCATGGAAAATATGGATGCTGGGTCGCTCTAGTTGGGGGCCATGGCTGGAGGCCATGGTTGGGGGTTTCATTCCCGGTATATCTCACAAGGCTGGGGTGATTGTTAGAGGAAATGCAGTCAAATAAATTACTTTGTATGAGACACAGTGAGAAGGGAAGAGGAAACTTCTCAAATGCCCGGTTTGTTTTCTTCACAAATATCTCTCTATCGCTCTCTCTCTCTCTCTCTCTCTCTCGGTCTCTCGGTCTCTCTCTCTCTCTCTCGGTCTCTCTCTCTCTCTCTCTCTCTCTCTCTCTCTCTCTCTCTCTCTCTCTCTCTCTCTCTCTCTCTCTCTCTCTCTCTCACACACACACACACACACACATACAGAGCAACAGACCTGGCACCGAGCGCCGCACCTTTACAAAGATGACATTTTAAGCTGGCTGACCCGGACTCCTGCTGACTGGGTCTGGACGGATTCACCTGCTGGACTCCATTTTGAGGTGAATCAACATGAGCAGAGCTGCCGCAGTTACATTTACATTTACACCTTACTCATTTACATTTACACCTTACTCATTTGCATTTACCCCTTACTCGTTTACATTTACACCTTAGTCATTTACATTTACCCCTTACTCATTTGCATTTACACCTTACTCATTTGCATTTACACCTTACTCATTTACATTTACACCTTACTCATTTACATTTACCCCTTACTCAGTCAGCAGACACTTTTATCCAAAGTGATTTACAAGAGAGTCAGCACTTGGCTGATGAATTCAACTGTCACCATTGTATCTGGTGGAAATACATACATACTGCCCAGTGGAAGGGATGGATGGATGGATGGATGGATGGATGGATGGATGGATGGATGGATGGATGGATGGATGGATAAAGATAGATACTGCGGTTTGGATAAAACCACTGTGTAATTTCACCATCACGCAGCTTTCTTTACCTTCTGTCAGCCTCGGCATTCTTCTGCCCAGCATTGGAAAAGTGATCCCGTGCTACAGACAACCTTGTCTGTTGCCCAGAGATACAGGAGAGCGAGTATCTGCAGACATTTTACTCTGCTGTTCAAAATGTTTTAGAAATAAACATGCTTTGTTCAGTATTTTTTTTAGTCTATTTTATTTCATGTAAATTATTTTGAAGAAAGTTCTCCAGGCAGGTTAAACATCTCATTTCTGGGGTGTCCAGGTAGCGTGGCAGTCTATCCCATCGCCTACCAACACGTGGCTCGCTGGTTCGCATCCCCGTGTTACCTCCGGCTTGGTCGGGCGTCCCTACAGACACAATCGGCCGTGTCTGCGGGTGGGAAGCCGGATGTGGGTATGTGTCCTGGTCGCTGCACTAGCGCCTCCTCTGATCGGCCGGGGCACCTGTTGGGGGGGGAGGGGGAACTTGGGGGAATAGCTTGATCCTCCCACGCGCTGTGTCCCCCTGGCGAAACTCCTCACTGTCAGGTGAAAAGAAGCAGCTGGCGACTCCACATGTATCGGAGGAGGCATGTGGTAGTTTGCAGCCTTCCCCGGATCAGCAGAGGGGGTGGAGCAGCGACCGGGTCGGCTCGGAAGAGTGGGGTAATTGGCCAAGTACAATTGGGGAGAAAATGGGGGGGGGGGAATCTCCTTTCTAAGAGATTGACAGTGATGGTGTTCACGACCATGTAAGCGGCACACACTGTACATGACAAGTTCCAGTACATTATCACTACACCAGCAAAATGCAAACACAATCATGATGAAGCTTTAAGTACAAACCAGAGGGAATAACCACTGCATCCTCTCTTCCAGCCGTAATCCGGTGAAATATCAAGAGCAAAAGAGAATGGTTGTAAGAAAAAACAGTCAATAAAACATGCAGGCTGCTGCGGCTGACCTTCAGGGTTAGCCTGCTGCATTCTGCATCGGGTAATGCGTTCAACCTGCCAGCCCACACGGTGTGTTGAATCCGGCAACCGGCTTCACGTTGGTGTTCATCACGCAACACAGCCGAGGTCACGCAATCTGACCTCTCAACTAGACAAGCCGCGGGCCGCCGCCAGGACACCCGCCGCGTTCTCATGCTGCCCAGTCTGACAATGAAAGGTGTTGGCAGTGAACACATCCGCAGGAACACCAAAAACCCCAAATTATACTGGGATTAACCAGTTTAAACCAACGTTTCAGATCAAAAGCAAAACAACAAGCAACTAGAAGAGCGCACTAGAGTCCAGATCTCCACCAGACGTATCTCCTCTTCTCTGGTGCTCCGACTAAAACTAAAAGCCAGCTGAGGAGTCAGCACTCAATTACGGTACAAAACAGGTTTTTCCAAAGTTTTGAATCTCCACAACCATGAGAGGTCCTTCATCACACAGTCACAACTGTGCACACACATTATCAGGCCGACGGGCCCAGTAGTATGGAGATTAGCACACACACATACACACACACAGAAAAAAACAGTGTTTCCTGCCATTATAAGACTTTTGCACAGCACCCAAGTTGACTGAGCAGGAAATATGGGAGAAAAGTAGTTAATATGCAGCACTGAAGCTAAAGATTCTAGCTGATAAAAACGTTTGGCCTGTCAGTCTGTGGATGTGCAGCCTGCTAGGTGGACCCTCGCACGAATGCCACCAAGGCTGACACGAACTTGCAGGTTTTCTATGTAACCATTTTGGTCTCAGTCTAGTAGCTCTGCCTTCACTAATGTTCTGGTGTTCTAGAATTCTCAGACTCCCCCGCAGATTCTGACCCCCCCCCCTTGGTGTGAAGGGGTTACGGTTAGGGTTGGGGGTTGGGGTTGGGGGTTAGGGTTAGCCTAATCTGATTTAGCCTCCCACTAAGGAGAGTCAGATTCTGTGAGGGAGGCAGAAAATTCTATAACTCCAGAAAATTACATTCAGGTCAGCTCTGGTTTCAGATGCGAGAGAGACAGAGACAGAGCCAGACAGACAGAGAGGGAGAGAGGGAGAGAGGGGGAGAGAGGGTGTGTAGCGGTGGTCGAGCGAGCTAGAGAGTGAACGGAGAGAGGGAGCAGCGGTAGTGAGAACAAACTTGTTTCAAAGGTTTTGAATCACCCCAACCACGAGAGGTCCTTCATCACACAGTCACAACTCTGCACATTATTGGGCGGACGGGTCCAGTAGTTTTCTACTAGTGTGGTACGGCAGCTGCACCTCAGTAGACCAGAAAGTTCTGCAGCGGGTCGTCAAGGCGGCCCAGTATATCACCGGTACCCAGCTCCCAGCCATACAAGACATTTATCACAAACGCTGCCTTCGAAGGGGTCTGAGCATCAGCAGAGATCCCACCCACCCCAACCATGGACTGTTCTCCCCCCTGCCCTCTGGGAGGCGCTACAGGAGCCTCAGAACCCGCACTACCAGGCTCAAAAACAGCTTCTTTCCACAAGCTGTTGCCCACCTGAACCTGGCTACCCACTGGATGTCTGTAGATATTTTTAAATATTCTGTACTCCAGCTCTCTTTTAACTTATTTTTAGCTTTTGGTCTTCATGTGTGTATATCTTATATTGTGTTTGGTCTTCATGTGTGTATATCTTATACTGTGTTTGGTCTTCATGTGTGTATATCTTATATTGTGTTTGCTGTGTTTGTCTGTGTCTGTCTTGCACTGTTTGGTGAAGCCACAGCCCTCATTTCATTTTTAACTTGTGCCTGCACATTGTTTTTAATGACAATACATTGAATTGAATTGAATATCTGTGGTGGTGGTGGTGTGGTGTGATATATGTACTGGTGAATATCTGTGGTGGTGGTGGTGTGGTGTAATATATGTACTGGTGAATATCTGTGGTGGTGGTGTGTTGTAATATATGTACTGGTGAATATCTGTGGTGGTGGTGGTGTGGTGTGATATATGTACTGGTGAATATCTGTGGTGGTGGTGGTGTGGTGTAATATATGTACTGGTGAATATCTGTGGTGGTGGTGTGTTGTGATATATGTACTGGTGAATATCTGTGGTGGTGGTGTGGTGTGATATATGTACTGGTGAATATCTGTGGTGGTGGTGGTGTGGTGTAATATATGTACTGGTGAATATCTGTGGTGGTGGTGTGTTGTAATATATGTACTGGTGAATATCTGTGGTGGTGGTGGTGTGGTGTGATATATGTACTGGTGAATATCTGTGGTGGTGGTGGTGTGGTGTAATATATGTACTGGTGAATATCTGTGGTGGTGGTGTGTTGTGATATATGTACTGGTGAATATCTGTGGTGGTGGTGTGGTGTGATATATGTACTGGTGAATATCTGTGGTGGTGGTGGTGTGGTGTAATATATGTACTGGTGAATATCTGTGGTGGTGGTGGTGGTGTGATATATGTACTGGTGAATATCTGTGGTGGTGGTGGTGTGGTGTGATATATGTACTGGTGAATATCTGTGGTGGTGGTGGTGTGGTGTAATATATGTACTGGTGAATATCTGTGGTGGTGGTGGTGGTGTGATATATGTACTGTCGAATATCTGTGGTTGTGGTGGTGTGGTGTGATATATGTACTGGTGAATATCTGTGGTGGTGGTGGTGTGTTGTGATATATGTACTGGTGAATATCTGTGGTGGTGGTGGTGTGGTGTGATATATGTACTGGTGAATATCTGTGGTGGTGGTGGTGTGGTGTGATATATGTACTGGTGAATATCTGTGGTGGTGGTGGTGTGGTGTGATATATGTACTGGTGAATATCTGTGGTGGTGGTGGTGTGTTGTGATATATGTACTGGTGAATATCTGTGGTGGTGGTGGTGTGGTGTGATACATGTACTGGTGAATATCTGTGGTGGTGGTGGTGTGGTGTGATATATGTACTGGTGAATATCTGTGGTGGTGGTGTGGTGTGATATATGTACTGGTGAATATCTGTGGTGGTGGTGTGGTGTGATATATGTACTGGTTAATATCTGTGGTGGTGGTGGTGGTGTGATATATGTACTGGTGAATATCTGTGGTGGTGGTGGTGTGGTGTGATATATGTACTGGTGAATATCCGTGGTGGTGGTGGTGGTGTGGTGTGATATATGTACTGGGGAATACCAGTGGTGGTGGTGGTGTGGTGTGATATATGTACTGGTGAATATCTGTGGTGGTGGTGGTGGTGGTGTGTTGTAATATATGTACTGGTGAATATCTGTGGTGGTGGTGGTGGTGTGTTGTGATATATGTACTGGTGAATATCTGTGGTGGTGGTGTGGTGTGATATATGTACTGGTGAATGTCTGTGGTGGTGGTGGTGTGGTGTGATATATGTACTGGTGAATATCTGTGGTGGTGCTGGTGTGTTGTGATATATGTACTGGTGAATATCTGTGGTGGTGGTGTGTTGTGATATATGTACTGGTGAATATCTGTGGTGGTGGTGGTGTGTTGTGATATATGTACTGGTGAATATCTGTGGTGGTGGTGGTGGTGTGTTGTAATATATGTACTGGTGAATATCTGTGGTGGTGGTGGTGGTGTGTTGTGATGTATGTACTGGTGAATATCTGTGGTGGTGGTGGTGGTGGTGTGTTGTAATATATGTACTGGTGAATATCTGTGGTGGTGGTGGTGTGGTGTGATATATGTACTGGTGAATATCTGTGGTGGTGGTGGTGGTGTGTTGTGATATATGTACTGGTGAATATCTGTGGTGGTGGTGGTGGTGTGGTGTGATATATGTACTGGTGAATATCCGTGGTGGTGGTGTTGTGGTGTGATATATGTACTGGTGAATATCTGTGGTGGTGGTGGTGGTGTGTTGTGATATATGTACTGGTGAATATCCGTGGTGGTGGTGGTGGTGGTGTGGTGTGATATATGTACTGGTGAATATCTGTGGTGGTGGTGGTGTGGTGTAATATATGTACTGGTGAATATCTGTGGTGGTGGTGGTGTGGTGTGATATATGCACTGGTGAATATCTGTGGTGGTGGTGTGTTGTAATATATGTACTGGTGAATATCTGTGGTGGTGGTGGTGTGGTGTGATATATGTACTGGTGAATATCTGTGGTGGTGGTGGTGTTATGGTGTGATATATGCACTGGTGAATATCTGTGGTGGTGGTGTGTTGTAATATATGTACTGGTGAATATCTGTGGTGGTGGTGGTGTGGCGTGATATATGTACTGGTGAATATCTGTGGTGGTGGTGGTGGTGTGTTGTAATATATGTACTGGTGAATATCTGTGGTGGTGATGGTGGTGTGGTGTGATATATGTACTGGTGAATATCTGTGGTGGTGGTGGTGGTGGTGTGGTGTGATATATGTACTGGTGAATATCTGTGGTGGTGGTGGTGGTGTGTTGTGATATATGTACTGGTGAATATCTGTGGTGGTGGTG
>NC_079224.1:46217465-46230718 GCF_029633865.1 Lampris incognitus
CGAAATTGGACGTGGCGGGAGTCCGATGTCCCCAGCCACAACACAGAGAGAGAGAGAGAGAGAGAGAGAGAGAGAGAGAGAGAGAGAGAGAGAGAGAGAGAGAGAGAGAGAGAGAGAGAGAGAGAGAGAGAGAGAGAGAGAGAGAGAGAGAGAGAGAGAGAGAGAGAGAGAGAGAGAGAGAGAGAGAGATATGCTGGGTGGTAGGCTGGCACAGGAGGACGACGAAGAGCTGGGAGGAGGAGGAGGAGGAGGAGGAGGAGGAGGAGGGGCATTAGGAGCAGATCAGACTGAGCACTCTAAACTCCAGCTGACCCCTGGAAGAGCCGTGGGGGCAAAAGTGAGACACACATTATCCACCACTCCTCCAACGGACACGCCAGTACAGCAGGACCACACAAGCCATCTCTCCGTGTCACCACCGTGTCACCACCGTGTCTCTGTGTGTGTGTCACTGTGTCTCCCTGTGTCTCTGTGTGTCTCTCTGTGTGTGTCTGTGTGTCTCTCTGTGTCTCTCTGTGTCTCTCTGTGTGTGTCTGTGTGTCTCTCTGTGTCTCTCTGTGTGTGTCTGTGTGTCTCTCTGTGTCTCTCTGTGTCTCTCTGTGTGTGTCTGTGTGTCTCTCTGTGTCTCTCTGTGTCTCTCTGTGTGTGTCTGTGTGTCTCCCTGTGTCTCTCTGTGTCTCTCTGTGTGTGTCTGTGTGTCTCTCTGTGTCTCTCTGTGTCTCTCTGTGTGTGTCTGTGTGTCTCTCTGTGTCTCTCTGTGTCTCTCCGTGTGTGTCACTGTGTCTCTCTGTGTCTCTCTCCCTGTGTCTCTGTGTGTCTCTCTGTGTCTCTCTGTGTCACTCTGTGTGTGTCTGTGTGTCTCTCTGTGTCTCTCTGTGTCTCTCCGTGTGTGTCACTGTGTCTCTCTGTGTCTCTCTCCCTGTGTCTCTGTGTGTCTCTCTGTGTCTCTCTCCCCGTGTCTCTGTGTGTCTCTCTGTGTCTCTCTCCCCGTGTCTCTGTGTGTCTCTCTGTGTCTCTCTGTGTGTCTCACTGTGTCTCTCTGTGTCTCTCTCCCTGTGTCTCACTGTGTCTCTCTGTGTCTCTCCGTGTGTGTCACTGTGTCTCACTGTGTCTCTCTGTGTCTCTCTCCCTGTGTCTCTGTGTGTCTCTCTGTGTCTCTCTCCCCGTGTCTCTCTGTGTCTCTCTGTGTGTCTCTCTGTGTCTCTCCGTGTCACCACCGTGTCTCTCTGTGTCTCTCTGTGTGTGTCACTGTGTCTCTCTGTGTCTCTCTCCCTGTGTCTCTGTGTGTCTCTCTGTGTCTCTCTGTGTCTCTCTCCCTGTGTCTCTGTGTGTCTCTCTGTGTCTCTCCGTGTGTCTCACTGTGTCTCTCTGTGTCTCTCCGTGTGTGTCACTGTGTCTCTCTGTGTCTCTCTGTGTCTCTCTCCCCGTGTCTCTCTGTGTCTCTCTGTGTGTCTCTCTGTGTCTCTCCGTGTCACCACCGTGTCTCTCTGTGTGTCTCTCTGTGTCACCACCGTGTCTCTCTGTGTCTCTCTGTGTGTGTCACTGTGTCTCTCTGTGTCTCTGTGTGTCTCTCTGTGTCTCTCCGTGTGTGTCACTGTGTCTCTCTGTGTCTCTGTGTGTCTCTCTGTGTCTCTCCGTGTGTGTCACTGTGTCTCTCTGTGTCTCTCTCCCTGTGTCTCTGTGTGTCTCTCTGTGTCTCTCTCCCTGTGTCTCTGTGTGTCTCTCTGTGTGTCTCTCTGTGTCTCTCTCCCTGTGTCTCTGTGTGTCTCTCTGTGTCTCTCTCCCCGTGTCTCTGTGTGTCTCTCTGTGTGTCTCTCTGTGTCTCTCCGTGTCACCACCGTGTCTCTCTGTGTGTGTCACTGTGTCTCCCTGTGTCTCTGTGTGTCTCTCTGTGTGTGTCTGTGTGTCTCCCTGTGTCTCTCTGTGTGTGTCACTGTGTCTCTCTGTGTCTCTCTGTGTCTCTCTGTGTCTCTCTGTGTGTCTCTGTGTATCTGTGTGTGTCTGTGTGTCTCTCTGTGTCTCTCTGTGTGTGTCACTGTGTCTCTCTGTGTCTCTCTGTGTCTCTCTGTGTCTCTCTGTGTGTGTCACTGTGTCTCCCTGTGTCTCTCTGTGTGTGTCACTGTGTCTCCCTGTGTCTCTCTGTGTCTCTCTGTGTGTGTCACTGTGTCTCTCTGTGTCTCTCTGTGTCTCTCTGTGTCTCTCTGTGTGTCTCTGTGTATCTGTGTGTGTCTGTGTCTCTCTCTGTGTCTCTTTGTGTGTCTTTGTGTGTGGGGGGGGGGGCTGTGGGGAATAGCGTGATCTTCCCACGTGCTACGTCCCCCTGGGGAAACTCCTCACTGTCAGGTGAAAAGAAGCGGCTGGTGACTCCACATGTATGGGAGGAGACACGTGGTAGTCTGCAGCCCTCCCCGGATCGGCAGAGGTGGGGGGGGGGCAGAGACCAGGACGGCTCGGAAGAGTGGGGCAATTGGCCGGGTGCAATCGAGGAGAAAAAGGCAAAAAACACACACACACACACACACACACATATATATATACATATATACACACAGTATAATTAGTGGTGTGTTTAAACGCTTCCGCCTGCTGTAATTACGTCATTGTAATCAGGAGTCAGTCTGCGCTTCTCTGGACCAAACTGGTCAAACATGGACGTTTTGTACTGACACACACACACACACACACACACACACACACACACACACACACACACACACACACACACACACACACACACACACACACACACACGGAGCGCTGAAAGTCTCTGACGAGCCTGTGATCTGGTCTCGTGTGGAACATAAAATGGAGAGATATAAAATGGAGCGACGCTCCTGTACTTCTTCTTCTTCTTCTTCTTCTTCTTCTTCTTCTTCTTCTTCTTCTTCTTCTCCTCCTCCTCTTCTTCTGCTGATGAGAGCTGACGGAACTGGGGCTCGCCGTTCACCTCAGACACTTTAAGCCTCATTCGCGCGTCTCGTTCTTTCTAAAGACAGCATCCCCGCAGCGGCTCGCGGCGGCTGACAGGGCTCCGTCACCACTTCCGCCCGGGTTTGACGTCATTTCCGGACGCAGACGGGCAGACGGCGGCGAGGACGCGGATGAAAGCCGCGCGTTCACAGCAGCCACGTCACCGGCCGCTGCTGAGTCAAGGCGCCGTGAGCGTCCTCGTGTTTCTCTTCCTTCCTCCTCCTCGTCGTCGTGTCGTCTTCCGGACGGCGGCTCCCTCGGCTTCTTCTTCCGGTGGTCGCGCTCAGCCGCCATTTCTGGCGCCGAGGACGCGTCGAGCGTTCACGGAGCTGTTAGAGGTATCTGCAAATGCATCTCATCGTCCCTGACGTCAAAATACAATAAAAACCCCAACACACAACAGTTGACGAAATAGCAGATAAATTGTGTTATTTGCTAACTGACCTGTTCGTTCACACACGTGTGTTAACTGATAACGCCACGCGAGCCAAGCTAGCTGTCAATATCTGGCCTCGCCGAGCGGTCAGACGGTTAGGTGTTTTGGAGGGATCGAAACAGTTTTTAAAACAAAACCTAATTAATGACCTTTTTTCTGGAATATGACATAAGCATGGTCTGCTGCGTCTGGTGGGCCCAAGGACCGGGGCCCTGACCGCAGCTAGGCCCGAAGAGGGAACACCGTCTGAGAGGACGCGGAAGCGGGGCAGGCTAAGCTAACTGCTAGCCCATCCTCACATAAATTAAGTGTTTTGGAATATATATATATATATATATATATATATATATATATACTCATTTATTGAGTTTTCTGGAGTATAACATAGTGTAGCGAATTCGGGGGGGGGGGCAGCCGGGAATCGCCGCAGCCGGGCCGCGAACCCCGGTCTCCCACACCACGGGTCCGGTGGTCCCCGGCTGCCCCCTGAATTCGCTACATTGGTGTCAGAAGTGGGGCGGTGAGGCCGTCGGAAGAGCGTGCGCCCAGGGGCGTGAGGGAGCTGGTATGCTGAACTTCCCGAAGGAAGGGGGTAGTGTCGCGTGCACAGATAAATAGACTCGCTAGCCCTTGGCTAACGGGTCGGACCCTTTAGTCGACCGTTGGTGTGGGAGAACCGGGTTCGCGTCCTGGCTATGGCGGTTGCCAGGCTGCCCCCCCGAATTCACTACAATAGCGTGCAAAAATTGAGTTTGCTAATGTGCAGGATAATCCAAAAATGAATTGGGTCTGATGACCTGGTTCTCCAAAGCAGCCGACGTGAGTTCCTACACAGCCGTGTGTGTCCTGCTCCAGTAGCTGAGCTTCATCCAACTGTCAAGCACATTTTAAGCGACCTTTTCTAAAGTCACGAATAATGACATGTGAATTAGATGTGTTTCCATCAACCTTGTTGGCTTGCATAAAATAGGCTACGTGAAACGTAGTTGTGTTCGGTAGGTGGCGGTAATGCTCCGTTACATTGGGTGCTAACCGCTGAGTTGCAACACAAGAAGAAGTGGTCAGAAAACGAAACAAAACAGCAACAACATGTATCGAGGTCTACGTGAATTGTTCCCAGTTGGCCAAGTTGTCCTTAGTCTGCCATGTAGGCTGGTGGTGTTTATAATCGATGCAGTCCGGAGGCCAAGACGGAGGAAACAGGTAGGAGCTCCTCTCACTGGGAGGTTTTGCTGTTCGCCACGTCATATTTCCTCCAACAGATGCGTTTCCATCATCCGCTGCGCATAGGAACTCTCAAAGCCAAAGACCACCTCAAGCGGGTCTGAAAACTTTTCTGCTATACTGGGTTTTAGTTTACTGAATTCTTGCCGTTTCTATCCAGTTTTTCTGATGTGCTACTACACTGTGCCCATTGAAATGCTGTGATGGAAACACGGCTGCCTCGGGCTGAGGATGTGAAATGTGTTTTTTGAGGCGGTTCCGTCTCAGACATGGATGTAAATCTGTGACAATGGAGAACAAGATGGTTGCCAAGTAGCCACGCAACAGAAACAAACTCGTGTATTCAACACCAACGTACTGTTGCGAATTCAGGGGACAGCCGGGAGCCGCTGCAGCAAGGACGCGAACCCGGGTCTCCGGCACCACGGGCGACTAGGTTAACCAGTCGACTGAAGGGTCCGACCCTTTAGCCAAGGGCTAGCGAGCCTAGTCATCCGTGGTCGTTACAGTATGAAGGGGTGTTGTTCAGGAAGGGGAAAACAGATTTTTGTTAAATAACAGTTAGATTTGTCTCATGTTCACTATGGCTGTTTCCGTTAGTTTGTTTTATATATATACAGTGCATCCGGAAAGTATTCACACCCCTTCACTTTCCCCACATTTTGTAATGTTACAGCCTTATTCCAAAATGGATTAAATTCCTTCTTTTTCCTCGTCAATCTACACACAATACCCCATAAAGACAAAGTGAAAAAGGTTTTGTAGAAATTTTTGCAAATTTATTAAAAATAAAAAACTGAAATATTGCATGTACGTAAGTATTCACACCCTTTGCTATGGCACTCAAAATTGAGCTCAGGTTCATCCTGTTACCACTGATCATCCTTGAGATGTTTCTACATCTTGATTGGAGTCCACCTGTAGTGAATTCAATTGATTGGACATGATTTGGAAAGGCACACACCTGTCTATATAAGGTCCCACTGTTGACGGTGCATGTCAGAGCAGAAACCAAGCCATGAAGTCACAGGAATTGTCTGTGGACCTCCGAGACAGGATTGTATCGAGGCACAGATTCAATTCAATTCAATTCAATTCAATTTATTGTCATTAAAAACAATGTGCAGGCACATGTTAAAAATGAAATGAGGGCTGTGGCTTCACCAAACAGTGCAAGACAGACACAGACAAACACAGCAAACACAATATAAGATATACACACATGAAGACCAAAAGCTAAAAATAAGTTAAAAGAGAGCTGGAGTACAACATATTTAAAAATATCTACAGACATTCAGTGGGTGGCCAGGTTCAGGTGGGCAACAGCTTGTGGAAAGAAGCTGTTTTTGAGCCTGGTAGTGCAAGCTCTGAGGCTCCTGTAGCGCCTCCCAGAGCGCAGGGGGGAGAACAGTCCATGCTTGGGGTGGGTGGGATCTCTGCTGATGCTCAGACCCCTTCGAAGGCAGCATTTGTGATAAATGTCTTTTATGGCTGGGAGCTGGGTACCGGTGATATGCTGGGCCGCCTTGACGACCCGCTGCCGAGCTTTCTGGTCTACTGAGGTGCAGCTGCCGTACCACACTGAGATGCAGATGGTCAGGATGCCCTCTATGGTGCAGTGGTAGAAGTTGGTGAGAATTTTGGAGGGTAGACGGGCGCTTCTCAGCCTCCTCAGGAAATGCAGGCATTGTTGGGCCTTTTTCACAAGGGCCTGGGTGTTTAATGTCCACGAAAAGTCCTTGCTGATGTGGACTCCAAGGAATTTAAAGCTGGAAACATGCTCCACTTTCACCCCATTGATGTGAATGGGGGAGTGGCTGCAGCTTCTAGACCTCCTGAAGTCCACAATCAACTCCTTTGTCTTCTGCACATTAAGGACAAGATTGTTGGTAGTACACCATGATGTGAGGTGCTGAATCTCGTCCCTGTAGGCCGTCTCGTCATTGTCGGTGATACGGCCAATGGCTGTGGTGTCATCTGCAAACTTAACTATAACATTTGAAGGGTGACTTGGCAGGCAGTCGTGGGTAAAGAGGGAGAAAAGGAGGGGGCTCAGAACACAGCCTTGAGGGTCACCTGTGCTGAGGGTTAGGGTGGAGGAGGAGTGGTCACCTAACCTAACAGACTGAGGTCTGTTGGTCAGGAAGTCCAGGGTCCAGTTACAGAGGGAGGGGTTGAGGCCAAGGGAGAGGAGTTTGGTGGTTATTTTGGCGGGGATGATAGTGTTGAAGGCAGAGCTGTAATCTATAAACAGCATCCGGATGTATGTGTTGTTAAGTTCAAGGTGGGTCAGAGCAACGTGCAGGGCAGTGGCAATGGCATCCTCAGTATACCTTTTGGGACGGTAGGCGAACTGATGTGGATCGAATGTGGGGGGTATAATGTTTTTGATGTGAGCCAGAATCTGGGGAAGGGTACAAAAAATGTCTACAGCTTTGAAGGTCCCGAAGAGCACAGTGGTCTCCATCATTCGTAAATGGATGAAGTTTGGATCCACCAGGACTCTTCCTAGAGCTGGCCACCCAGCCAAACTGAGCAATCGGGGGAGAAGGGCCTTGGTCAGGGAGGTGACCAAGAATCCGATGGTCACTCTGACAGAGCTCCAGTGTTCCTCTGTGGAGATGGGAGAACCTTCCAGAAGTACAACCACCTCTGCAGCACTCCACCAATCAGGCCTTTATGGTAGAGTGGCCAGACGGAAGCCTCTGCTCAGTAAAAGGCACATGACAGCCCACTTGGAGTTTGCCAGAAAGCACCTAAAGGACTCTCAGACCATGAGAAAAAAGATTCTCTGGTCTGATGAAACCAAGATTGAACTCTTTGGCCTGAATGCCAAACGTCACATCTGGAGGAAACCAGGCACCTCTCATCACCTTGCTAATACCATCCTTACAGTGAAGCATGGTGGTGGCAGCATCATGCTGTGGGGATGTTTTTCAGCGGCAGGAACTGGGAGACTAGTCAGGATCGAGGGAAAGATGATTGGAGCAAAGTACAGAGAGATCCTTGATGAAAACCTGCTCCAGAGCGCTCAGGACCTTAGACTGGGGCGAAGGTTTACCTTTCAACATGACAACGACCCTAAGCACACAGCCAAGACAACGAAGGAGTGGCTTCGGGACAAGTCTGTGAATGTCCTTGAGTGGCCCAGCCAGAGCCCAGACTTGAACCCCATTCAACATCTCTGGAAAGACCTGAAAATTGCTGTGCAGCGACGCTCCCCATCTAACCTTACAGAGCTCGAGAGGATCTGCAGAGAAGAATGGGAGAAATACCCCAAATATAAGTGTGCCAAGCTTGTAGCTTCATACCCAAGAAGACTTGAGACTGTAATCGCTGCTGCCAAGGGTGCCTCAACCAAGTACTGAGTAAAGGGTGTGAATACTTATGTACATGCAATATTTCTGTTTTTTATTTTTAACAAATTTGCAAAAATTTCTACAAAACCTTTTTCGCTTTGTCATTATGGGGTATTGTGTGTAGATTGATGAGAAAAAAAGGGAATTTAATCCATTTTGGAATAAGGCTGTAACATAACAAAATGTGGGGAAAGTGAAGGGGTGTGAATACTTTCCGGATGCACTGTATATATATATGTGCATGTGTCGGGGGGGGGGCAGGACCCTGAAATCCTTGCTACGCCCTTGGGGACTGACAGTCATGAGTTTTTAAAACTTTTCCCTCAGAAACAACTGCATTCAGGAGCTCCGCGTCACGAGAAGCAGCACTCACAAAATGGCGGCGTTGTCCTTCAACATGCACGCAACTCTGCACAGGGAACAAATGAAATGGCCTCACCAGATATATTTTCACTTAACTCAGGATGTGTGTAGTTCAGTTTCCTGAAATATTCGGCAGCAAAAAGCGTCCCCCCCCCCAACATAGACCACATCGTTATCATTGTATTCTACATTTCCAACAAGATATACTTTAGTGAGCCAAAGGTCGATTAAATGTTTAAAAAATAGGTGATTACTTCCTCTACGGTTACAATAACTAATAATCTTGAAAACGTGAATACAATTTACTTCTTTGATTGGCAGCATCCGTCATCCTCAGGGGGCACGTGACCGTTTCTCGAACTGGACATCTCACATTTCTCTAAAGTGGCTGTAACGGGTTCAAACGGTCTCGGTAACGGTTTCAAACGGTCTCGGTAACGGTCTCGGTAACGGTTTCAAACGGTCTCGGTAACGGTTTCAAACGGTCTCGGTAACGGTTGCAAACGGTCTCGGTAACGGTTTCAAACGGTCTCGGTAACGGTTTCAAACGGTCTCGGTAACGGTCTCGGTAACGGTTTCAAACGGTCTCGGTAACGGTTGCAAACGGTCTCGGTAACGGTTTCAACCCTCCGCTCCTCATCGACGCAACACGGCGCTGTGGGGGGGGGGCGGAAGCTACGGAAGCACAGGAGGTACAGGAGGTGTGACGTGACGTCACGTGACGTCACATCGTTTCCGCAGGGGATATCAATAACCGTAAAGTAAAATAATAACTCAATAAGATAAAATTCAGAAATACTTAAAATAATTTTCAAATGATGAATACATTCAAAAATACTAATTGGAAA
This sequence comes from Lampris incognitus, assembly GCF_029633865.1. Taxonomy (NCBI): domain Eukaryota; kingdom Metazoa; phylum Chordata; class Actinopteri; order Lampriformes; family Lampridae; genus Lampris; species Lampris incognitus. The sequence goes on from NC_079224.1 coordinate 46,226,666, forward strand.
TAAAGAAATTAATTAAGAGCGTTTTTTTAAACTCCGTTACATAACAGAGTCGCAACCTGATGCGCGTCACGCTGACTTGTCCTTCCGTCCCGATCACAAACCCTGTCTCATTCTCAAGCGGATTTAGATAATGGATGGATGGGGGGATGGGTGGATGGATGGATGGATGGGGGGATGGTGGATGGATGGGGGGGTGGATGAGTGGATGGATGGATGGATGGATGGATGGATGGATGGATGGATGGATGGGTGGATGGATGGAGGGATGAGTGGATGGATGGATGGGGGGATGGATGGATGGATGGGTGGATGGATGGGTGGATGGACTCGGAAGAGAAGCAAGTTTTGCTCAAAGAAACACATCCAGGCGTGGATGCAGTGCCACGTGTAGGTGTAGGTGCACTCTGACCAATGACAACAACGTTGAGTAATAGCGATGATAATCATCATAATGAGAAGGAAATGTGAGAGAACTGGACTAGTGGGATTTACTACATCAGGACGATTCAGACAGCCGACTCCAACCAAGTCTGCCTTTGGCATTACACGCTTCCATGTGTGGGAATTTCCCTCTAGTGTGCTGAAACGATAAAACAACCTATCAAGTGTGTGCAGGCCTGCAGTTTGCAGGGACCGTCACACTAAGACGCCTTAACACGAGGCTGCACCTACTTACACACCATTAACGTGTCCTCCCTCGACCTGCACTTTACATTTGATGTTCTTATGGCGGTGATATAGTACGTCTGTCATACTGATGTGAGTCAGTGTAAACCGCCTTTGTGTTTTGATCCTGCTGTCCACCGCCTCTGGTTATCCGGGACACTTCATTTAAATGTCCTCGTGGATATAAGGGGGTTACTCTGGAACAAATACACTTCTACTACTACTCAATTTACCGCCACTATGAGGTGATTACTCTGCAGCATATGTACTACTACTACTACCACTACTACTACCTCCTCTACTACTACTACTACTACTTTTGGCTGCTGCCGTTAGGGGGCGCCACAGTGGATCATCCATCTCTTCCTGTCCTCTGCATCTTCCTGTGTCGCACCAGCCACCTGCATGTCCTCCCTCACCACATCACCACAGCCAATTTATTAATCCTACTACTTATAAGCGTCCGGGTGGCCCGGTGGTCTATTCAGTTGCCTACCAACACGGGGATCGCCGGTTCGAATCCCCGTGTCCCCCCCTGCTTGGTCGGGCGTCCCTACAGACACAATTGGCCGTGTCTCCGGGTGGGAAGCCAGATGTGGGTATGTGTCCCGGTCGCTGCACTAGCGCCTCCTCTGGTCGGTCGGGGCGCCTGTTCGGGGGGGAGGGGGAACTGGGGGGAATAGCGTGATCCTCCAGCGCGCTACGTCCCCCTGGTGAAACTCCTCACTGTCAGGTGAAAAGAAGCGGCTGGTGACTCCACATGTATGGGAGGAGACATGTGGTAGTCTGCAGCACCTCCCCGGATCGGCAGAGGGGGCGGAGCAGAGACCGGGATGGCCGGAAGAGTTGGGGGCAATTGGCCGGATACAATTGGAGAGAGAAAGGGGGGGGGGATACTACTACGTAGATAGTAGTACTATGTGATTACTTTACAGCAAATGTATTACTACTTCTATCCATATAGTACTCGTCCGGTATAATCAGCATGCAGTGCTCTGTGGTGTCAGCTGGTGACTTCTGACTTCATCTTCTGATTTCCAACTCTCTCGTAAGCCTGTGAGTATGATGAAAAGCACCGCTTAAATAAAATGCGTCATTATTATTAAGTCCCTTGTAAACGTAAACGAGGCAGTGGTGATCAAAACTGCTCGGAGTCGTCCGGGAGGCGCCGGGCTGTGTGTCTGTCCGTGGTTTAAGTGCCGTCACTTCCTCCTTCGGCCGAATTTCCCTGAACGACACTTCTTCAGAAATACAATAAAAATAGCTTGACGAACACCCCGGTGATTAATATTCAGCTGAGCGTTTCCTTTAATGGGCAACTGAAAACCCTGAACTTCCTCTTTGTGGTCGGGGCGTGTGGTCGGTCAGAGACCTCCATGAGGCGGCGGGCCTCCTGATACACGACCAGCCAGCACATCTCTGGAACCGATCTCTCGCAAAACCTGAAAAGGGACAAATGAGCTATTTCAGGAAACGCCGAGCCTCGTTTGAGTTTTACATTCGCTAACGGTCTCGTCGGACTCTTCTGTCAAGGCAGCGTTCGGGGTTCAACGCCCAAGTCTCTACCTCCGCAGATGGAGCGAGGCATTAGCAGCCCAACGAGTCGCCCGCACTAAATACACCACCAGTGATGGCACCGTGCTTGCTATTTGGCCAAAAATATCCTCCAAATATAGATGTGAAAACGTGACGTCTTTGTCAGGATGAGAGGTGCCGAATGTTTAGAGGAAACACGCTCGTGTTGATATGCAGCCGACCAGCAGTGGCTTTCTGCACAGCAAAGTGTTTTGACCCCAGCCTCCTGCCCTGAGGGTCTCCATTAAACACAAGCGCCATGTAGGTCAGGTCAGCGTGTAGTAGTAGTGTCGGTAGTAGTTGTATTAGTAGGCTAGTAGCCGTAGTAAGGAGAACGCCGCTTTATTGTTTGTCACTGTAGTGGGCAGCTGCAGCGCCCGGGGACCAACTCCAGCTCTTCTTTCCACTGCCTTGCTCAGGGGCACAGACAGGAGTATTAACCCTGACACGCGTGTCTTTTTGATGGTGGGAGGAAACCCGCACAGACAAGGGGAGAACATGCAAACTCCACACAGAAAGGACCTGGGATGGCCTGGGGTTTGACCCCGGGACCTTCTTGCTGTGAGGCAACGGTGCTGACCACTGGGCCACGGGGCCACCCGGTGTAGCGTGTTGATAGTAACAGCAGCACTAGTGGTGGTAGTTTATAACCGTGGGTGGAATTAAAGAGTCAGTCTGTGACTTTTCTCCCTTAATACGTGTTTATTCTATCCATTCTAAGGGTGGAGGTGATGTGGTGGTGGTGTTGGACGGACAGTCAGTCTTCTAGTAGAACAGTGTTGGGATATAGTGGATGTAGGAGGCAGAGAGAAACGGACCTGTTGACTCTGGTGTTATGGGACTACAAACGAGGTGTAGCAGGACTACAGTCAAGGTGTAGCAGGACTACAAAGAAGGTGTAGCAGGACTACAAACAAGGTGTAGCAGGACAACGATCAAGGTGTAGCAGGACTACAAACCAGGTGTAGCAGGACTAAAGTCAATGTGTAGCAGGACTACAAACCAGGTGTAGCAGGACTACAGTCAAGGTGTAGCAAGACTACAAAGAAGGTGTAGCAGGACTACAAACAAGGTGTAGCAGGACTACAAAGAAGGTGTAGGAGGACTACAAAGAAGGTGTAGGAGGACTACAAACCAGGTGTAGCAGCCATTGTGGCTGGTGTGCCATCAGCTCAGCAGTAAACAGTTCCCACCCTTGTAAAACTGGATCCTGGGACCAAAGCTAACACAGACAGTGTGGTGCAGGGGTGGGCGGTGGGATCCAGAAAGGGCCGGCGTGGGTGGAGGTTTTTGTTCCCACCAAGCAGTTACACACCTGGTGCCACTAATTAACCAGTAGAGAGTCTTTGCTGAGGAACTTAATTAGGGGACACAGGTGTGTAACTGCTTAGTTGGAACAACAACCTGCACCCACGCCGGCCCTTCCTGGCCAGTCACTCGCCACAGGACTAGCGAGCTGCACAGAGCGATGCCTGTGAGGGCGGACTAAACCACTTTGCACATTTAGGGGGCCCCCAGAGAGGGGTGAGGGGGGGGGGCCCAGAGAGCCTCCACCATTTTCAAGTCCCTCAACCGATGTATTGAGCCAATTTTAACGGACGCTTTGACACAAATTACTTAGAAATAAAAATGTGCAAACCAAAACAAAGTTTTAATTCCAGGCTTCCCGAGGGCCCCCCCTTCTGGGCCCTGGTAGCCCCCCCCCCTTCTGGGCCCTGGTAGCCCCCCCTTCTGGGCCCTGGTAGCCCCCCCTTCTGGGCCCTGGTAGCCCCCCCCCTTCTGGGCCCTGGTAGCCCCCCCCCCCCACTACGG
>NC_079224.1:46230918-46265918 GCF_029633865.1 Lampris incognitus
AGGCAGGAGTCAGACTGGACAGACTCCAACCAGCCATGACAGCTGAAGCTACTGAGGTTCAAATAAGAATCGTGGGCAGACTAAAGACAGTCAACCCCCGAGCTTGGCTTCCGCGACTCAGCGACATAGTGCAATCTGCTTGTGGATGTCAACACAGCTTTACACAATATCTCAACTGCCAACACAACAGAGACCAACGAGCTTGTATATGCCACTGTAACCATAATCTTGGAGATACTTGGGTACAGGAGTAAGAACACAGGTCACCAACAGTACCCTCCATGGAAGAGAAGGTTGGAAGCCAAGATCAAAGCAGCATGGAGGGATATTAGCCAGTTAACAGAGGTGCAGAAAGCTGCGAGGAAAGACATGCCCTGGTTGAAGAAGTTAATTAAGATGTTCTGCATAGGCCTGAACCCCCTCAGCCAGCTCATCACAAAGAGTGGATATGGATACAGGTTCAGAAGTGGAGTTACCATCAGCCACCTCCTGTGCATTGATGCCATCAGGCTGTATGCAGGAATGAGCGAGACATTGACCCGCTGATCCGCCTCACCAGGATCTACAGCGATGACATGGGTATTTCATTCAGACTCGAATGGTGGCAAAATGAGGAAAGGTGGTGAAGGAGCTGAATTACCACATGGCAGGATAACAGATATACAGGACAGTTACAATTACCTGGGTATTCCACAGGCGACTGGATCCCACGACGAGGCAGCAAGGAGGTCAGCTACAGCCAACTATACCTCCAGAGAGTGAGGCAGGTCGTGAAGAGCAAGCTCAATGGGAAGAATAAGATTCAAGCCAACCAACATATGCCCTACCAGTCATCAGATACCCAGCTGGGGTAGTAAACTGGCCAAAGGAGGAGGTAAAGGCCACAGATATCCAAACACGGAAACTCCTCACAATGCACAGAAGGTTCCACCCGAAGTCCAGCAGCCTGGGACTCTATGATAAGCCAAAAGATGGGGGCTGAGGGTTTGTGGGTGTCACAGCCACTACCTAGGATGGAACAAGGAACATCCATGAGTACATCAGAAAGAGAGCTGTCCAGGAGAAACTGCTGAGTGGGTATTTCTGGCAGCAGAAGACAGGGGGGGGGGGGAGAAAAAGTAGTCTCATGGAAGATCAAGCCCCACCATGCTACGCCGGATCTACCATATGGGCACCGTGGGCATGTTCCCAGGGGCCCCTAAGTGCAAAAGGGGCCTCCGCGATGGGAGAAAAAATGTATGCGTTTTAATTTTTTATGTCGGGCTCCACAGATATATGACACAAAGCTTGACCCATCCATCCATCCACTATCCAAACCGCTTATCTTGCTCCAGCAGCGACACACCGCCTCAGCTAGCTAGCAACGGAATATTAGCCTGGAAGTCTTTAGCTCCAGCAGCGACACACCGCCTCAGCTAGTTAGCAACGGAACGTTAGCCTGGAAGTCTTTAGCTCCAGCAGCGACACACAGCATCAGCTAGCTAGCAACGAAACGTTAGCCTGGAAGTCTTTAGCTCCAGCAGCGACACACAGCCTCAGCTAGCTAGCAACGGAATGTTAGCCTGGAAGTCTTTAGCTCCAGCAGCGACACACTGCCTCAGCTAGCTAGCAACGAAAACGTTAGCCCGGAAGTCTTTAGCTCCAACAGCGACACACAGCCTCAGCTAGCTAGCAACGGAATGTTAGCCTGGAAGTCTTTAGCTCCAGCAGCGACACACTGCCTCAGCTAGCTAGCAACGAAACGTTAGCCCGGACATCTTTAGCTCCAGCAGGGACACACTGCCTCTGTTAGGGGTACAACAAGATAGGGAAAACGACGAAGAAACGGGAGAAGACGGGGGTGACCAAACAGTGGAAAGTAGCATCACTTCAAGCTCGTTTGCAGTGGCAGGACTTTGAGGACTTGACCACAGAGTTTGCAAAGAAAAAGTCAAGAAAGAAGAAGTTCTAAAGGTAAGAACCATGTGATTATGTTGTCTGTGCATGGAGCAGTATTATCTGTTGTGATTGTGTGCTGCTGTATATTTCGTGGGTGAGTTTATTTGATATGCTGCTTGCATAACACGAGTATTGCATCACTGTGGTGTGATGCTGCTATATTGTGTTGGAGTCATTTGTCACGTTCATTGTGTGCTGGTTTTTGCAGTTCTTTGTGAAGTTGCCTAGTTCACTTCGTGAGCCTTATTCTGAAACCTGCATTCAGCTGTGCTGTGTGATGACCTTAGGATGGCATTGTTGTAAGCCTACACCTAGGCAGTCACATTGTTATGTATCAGTAATTACTCTTGTGCTTGGGTGGTTTTCCATGAACACAAATATTGCCATAGTCTAGAGCAGTGGTTCTCAACCTTTTTGGGGTCCTGGACCCCCTGCGTATTTTTGATCTACCCTGAGGACCCCTCCACCTGATCTTGGGGGAGGGGGGTTGCAATTTGATAGAAACAGTAGAAACTGCATTTTAAATTGCATTATAGCATTTAATCACTCTTTGGGGCAAAAATAAGAGCTTTCAGTTGTAACTTAGAGATAGTTAACAAAACAGAATTCTTATGCAGTAACTTTCAGATATATGTAACAAAACAGAATTCTTATGCAGTAACTTTCAGATATATGTAACAAAACAGAATTCTTATGCAGTAACTTTCAGATATATGTAACAAAACAGAATATGTATTCAGTAACTTTCAGATATATGTAACAAAACAGAATATGTATTCAGTAACTTTCAGATATATGTAACAAAACAGAATATGTATTCTGTAACTTTCAGATATATGTAACAACAGAATTTGTATGCAGTAACTTTTAACAATGCAAACGGGAGCGAGATCTCTTATTAAAATACAATAAATCACATTTGTGAAACAGATGTAATTAGAGAAAAAAGTCCTGTCACCCTTTATAGTTTAGTTAGATAAAGGTCTCAGTCACATTTGAGTAAAATAATCCTATTTCTATAAATGTCATAGGATCTTTTTTTAAAGATATTTTATTTTCACGGACCCCTTGCAATTACACCACGGACCACTAGGGGTCCGCGGACCCCCGGTTGAGAAACACTGGTCTAGAGCAGGGGTGGGCAATTTTATCCAGAAAGGGCCAGTGTGAATGAAGGTTTTTGTTCAAATCAAGCAGTTACACACCTGATCCCACTAAGCATATCAGCTCCTTCACGCCTCAGGGCGCATGCGCTTCCGATGGCCTTACGGTCGCTCCATTCCACTTCTCACACAAATGTAGCGAATTCGGGGGACAACGCAGCCACAGGAACTGCCGCGGCCGGGACGTGAACCCGTATCGCCCGCACCGCAGGGGGCATCGCTAACCGCTAGACTACAGGGTCAGACCCGCCAACCAGCGGCCAGCGTGTCTTCTTATCCATGCACGTTACAGTACATATGCACGGAGGCTGCACTGCTGTTTACACACGTGCCAGTAAAACACCAGTTTATCACGGTCAGCCATGTTTATTTTTGGTTTTTGGTTTTTGTTTTGTTTTTGTTTTTTTTACGTTTGGCGTCGTGCACCTGGAACGCTTGGGGGGGCGGCGGGGGGGGGATTTGAAATTTCAACGAGGAAATTCCGACCTCGGACTTCAAATAGGGCGCAGCAGTAGCTCATCACGTTCACCTGTTGTTCCAGGTGTGAACCCTCCCTGGCCGGAGGCTGGACGACTGGAACAACAGGTGAACGTGATGAACGACCCGGTAGAACTGAAAAGCAGCAGGCTGGTGGGACCGGAAGACGTGACTGAGAACCACTGATGTAAAACACGACGTTTTAATAACGTAAATGCTGTAGTAGCTCAATAGTACCACTAGATGGCAGTGTTTGCCAGAGTTTAAAGCTCCACAGTTGTGCTTGACGGGCGCTATGCCTTGTTCGTAGGCGTATTACTGTGCCATCAGAACCATCCACTTGAGAAACGCGTTTTTCTATTTGTTGGCACAGTATAGAAGATGACACAAGATACTTTACTGTCACTGTACATACATACAATCAAATACACTCTCTGGATAGAACCCATCCTCCATACATCCACTAGAAACAGCAAGCAGCAATGTACACTTGGAGCAGTAGGCAGCCACAGTGCAGCGCCCGGGGACCAACTCCAGTTCTTCTTTCCACTGCCTTGCTCAGGGGAATAGAGGCAGGGCTATTAACCCTAACGTGCATGTCTTTTTGATGGTGGGAGGAAGCCGGAGCACCCGGAGGAAACCCCCACACACAGACACGGGGAGAACATGCAAACTCCACACAGAAAGGACCGAGGACGGCCTGGGGTTCGAACCCAGGGCCTTCTTGCTGTGAGGCAACGGTGCTGACCACTGGACCAAAGCGCTGCCCACATGTGCCCAAGACATGTGTCTTCTCAAACTTTAGCCTGCCTGGGTAAAGTTCATTCAGAGCACTGCTGTGTTGACTTATCCCCCCCCCCCACCACCACCACCACCACTACCACCACCTTTAGGTTTTGATTCGGGTTTACATCTGTAAAACTGTTTCCAGGATGTCAGTATAACTTCAGTGTCGGGCTTTGACTCAGTTTACTGTTGATCTCTCCGCTGCATCCTGAGAGATACCATGACCTCCAACCTGGCCTCCAGCTTAAATGTTCTACCTCCACTGCAGACAGGAACAACATTGTTCACACTGCTTTTTTTGGGGTCCTCTGCATAAGTATGTTTCACAACAATAAACACTTTAACCTGCAGTTTTTAAGAATTAAGACACACAAACACACAGCATCATCGGCGGTCACTCGGGGTCGAGTATGACCGTCCTCCCTCTGGGTTCCTCTGGGTCCTCAGGTGGGTGTAGAGGCTCATGCCGGAGTCGCATAATAGGAGGACGCCTGTGCGTGACAGCTTTTTACGTGCAGTGCCTGATGCGCCTGCAGCCATCATACGGTCCTTAGCAGGGGGTGGCCAGAGTCCAATGGCATGGAGAACCAAGACGATTGGGGACCGCCGCTGTTGCAGCCTTTATCCGCCTTCACTGCCGTTGTGACCTGGAATCTTCCACCAGTTCCACGGTTGAGGTCTTTGTTGGATCGTGAGTCATCTGGAACCTCCCCCTTTGACCTATCCGCCTTGGGTGACCCTACCAGGAGCCAAGCTCCAGACGGCATAGCTCTTGGGATCATTAGTACACGCAAGCTTCTCCACTACGGCAAGGTGGCGATCCAAGAGAAGACACACACACTTGCTTGCTTGCTGGTTGTCCATGGTGCCCGATGATGACCATCTTCTTCTATTTGTGGGTCCTTTGAGGACTCGGATAGCAGAAGATACCTGCGCAGAGATGGTTTTTAAAGTGGCATGGGGGGTGCGCTTCTCCCAACGCCACATGACCTGATTGTAGAGGAGATGGTTCCGATGGCAAGGGGGATCCCTAGACGACCGGCACCTCCACACAACTGCAGGGGGCTGCCGGAAATCCAGTTTTTCGGAAACCGCCTCGAAGCGTGCCGCCACAGCTTGCTCTTCTGTTGGGGTGAGCTCCCTTAGCCTTATGTCTTCCAGACTCACCCACAAGGCAGCGGGGCAGTGGTTGATAGGTGCCAGGGCGTGTCCACCAGGGTGGGCCTGCACACCATATCTCTGGGGCCCACTGCTGCTCCGAGATCCCCTGCCAAGTTAGCCTGGGGCCGCAAGACCCCAGTTACCACGTGTGGCCACGGGGAGGCCCGGCAGGAGTCTTGGTGGAGGAGAGGCTATGTACTGGCAAGGGAAGGCTTACACGCTAGCATGCTTCCCTATTCGCCACAAAGGCTAGCCAGCGGCAGCAAGCTAAGGGCAGGAAGGACACAAGCGGGTTGGAAGAACACATGCACCTTCCCTCCAACTACACACTGCTGCACTAGACACATCACAACACCCACACACACACACAGCAACATGGATAACACACAGGACATTTTTGTGGTCCAGATGAATCACCACGGTCCTCCTGCCAGAGGGCAATACAATATCTACTATTTCAAATGTGAAAACGTTCTTCCCGCTGCGCTCTTTCAAAGGACTTGGGAATGTTAAAGGTCTAGTCCGGGTATTTTAATCAAGCCAGACAAGTTTATAATGTAATATTAATGTTAGGAGTGTAATTTCTTCATCTTCAGAAGTATCATTTGATTCGTTATAACTGTGTTAGCGCCCCCTCTGTGAACACAGACAATTCTCAGCAGGATGACCGCACAAGACCCTTTATTGATAGCTAGCTAGCTTGCTAACAGGAGCGTGTCTCTGTTCCCTCAACCCTGTTTCATTGAACTTAACTAACCCTAACCTACCTTAACCCGATTTGACCTCAACCTCTACCTAACCCAAACCTTAACCCAACGCTTACTTTAACTTAACCTTTGTGGAGTTAGAAAACAACGAGACAGGAGACGTGAGAGTAGACGTAGTCGAGGTAGTTTACTAGCTCCAACTTAGCATGTCATACATTCGACAACGACACTGAACCGTGAACCGGAAGCGGAAGTACCCCTCGCCTCTTCCCTTAAAGGTACACCGTCCTCTTAGGTGGATGTCTCTCGTTATATATATGTGGGTCACCACACCTTAACCGTTAGCTAAAACATTCAGTAGCTTACTCACAGGGCTGAGGGAAGGTCGGGCTGACCCCCTCATTACCTTACATTACATGACATTACATGACGGTCATTTAGCCGACGCTTTTATCCAAAGTGCATCATTTAACCTAGGAGATCAGGAGAACTACTAGTCATCAGAGGTCATAAGTGCATCTAAACAAGCATCTAAGAGCAACACCAGTGCTGAAGTAAAAGTGCAAGAAAGAGATTTTTTGTTTTAAACGAGTGAATACAATAAGTGCTAAGAACAAGTAACAGGGTAGAGGTAGATGTTGCTAGCATGATGTTGCTAGGCAACTATTGACGCTTCGTTGATAGTCCAATCAAATCGGAGTATGAGATGGCGTCATTTATTACCAGAAGCTGATTGGTTTCCTGAAACAGTTTAATTATGTTGCCAACCATGGGTCGCAGTCACGTTTTCACTGAAACAGTTCCGATATTCTGTGTAACGTTACATGAATAAACCCGCCACTAAAAAGCACACTGAGATTGGAAAACAGGACTTTCATTAAGACTTGCAAGACGGTCATTATGACGGTTTTGGATTTTCAAAGTTTAATAACTTTCTGGGGGGGAAAAGAGACACAGACCTGCCGCTCCCTGAATTCTCCGAAAACTGCATACATTTGCATTAAAACGAGTTTTAGATCAAAATAACAAAAAAAAACAAAAGCTAATGATACGATCTACCTAAAACGACCATGAGCGTGATGCTGTGTGTCATGTGACTATTTATGACGCGTGTTGGTGGCGTCATTTCCGTCGTGAAGTTCGTTGCTCCGTCCTAGAAACACACTAGCGCCCTCCAGTGGAGAGGAATAGTCTAAACTTGATGTGTGATTACTGCCAACATGTCTGCTTACACACGCACCACGACTACCAGCGAGGCGCTGCAGTATTTACAGGCGCTGGACAGCGGCCATTTTGAATTGTTTAAAAATAGTCTTAAAGTTGTTAAAAGGATAATTTAGGCATCAGTTAGTTTCTTAACAGACACACTAACACATGTAATGCATTAATATTTCAGTTGGGGATATTTATCGTGACACAATATAGAGTTTAAAAACAGTGGCAGTCAAAATGACCGCCCATGGTCGTTCTAGTAGTTTTTAAGTGCCGGTCGTTGTTTGGGACTGTTTCAATACTTATTTTTAGTTTTTTTTTTTTTTTTAATTTCCTTTTTTTTTTTTTACTTTTCATGTTTTATAGGCCTTGTTAAGTTTGTTAGATCAGCAATATGTGTTTTCTATTTGGTTTTTCAGGGAATATTTTCACTTTTTCAATCTTGCTATTCAAGTCTCACCATGTCTCTCTGAAGTCTAAGTTGTTTAAAATGGTATTCTAGTTGTTAAAATGTTAATTTTGGTGTCAGTCGTTTCGCAACAGACACGCTAACATATGCAATGCTTTAATATCTCAGCTGGGTGTTTATCTTGACAGAATATAGTTTAAAAACCGGCGGTCATTTTGACCGCCCATGGTCGTTCGAGGAAGGAGTGAAATCCCGGTCGTTCTAGTGTTACGTGTCCGTGGCCATCCTCAACAGAGGGGTTTAGCTGTGTCATCATTTGCTGGGAAGTGGTCAAGATTAACATTTGGGCGATGGAAATCAAAGGGAGTGCAGGACGATCCTGGCTGCAAGTAATTACCAAGCCTCTCCTTCTGTGTGTGAGTGAGAGAGAGAGAGAGAGAGAGAGAGAGAGAGAGAGAGAGAGAGAGAGAGAGAGAGAGAGAGAGAGAGAGAGAGGGGGGGGGGGGGGGGTTGAAGGAAGTCCACTGTCAACACTCTTAGCAGGAATCCTGGTGTTTGCAGGGACCGAGAAGAAAATCCAAGCATGTTCCTTATCTTGCATCTTTAGGAGAAGCCTAAAATGGCCACAGTAAATGTTTGTCTTCCTCTTCCTGTGTGGGGGAAACTTGGAGGTCTGGAGATGCTGGCAAAGCATCAGAAAGGAGGTGAATGAAGCAAAAAAAACTCTCTTTTTTGTTTCTGGTTTACTGGCTAGACACTCTCGTATGTAAATCTGTTGGACCTTTCACAGTCACACCAGTATTTGTCTGAACTGATGCCACGGGCTTGTGGTTTGACCTTTGACCTTTGAAATGAGTTTGTTGTAATGACGCCATTATCGGACTTGAATCTTATTCTACTGTTCCTCGCGTTATAAGTCACCCTGGCTGAGAAGATAGCTGTGTGTGTGTGTGTGTGTGTTTATTGACTCGAAGATGGACTGACAAGCTGTCCAAAGTGTTGTTCTTTATCCGATGCAAGGGTCTAAGGACAGGATGTTGTGTTGCTGTGAAGCCCCTTGAGGCAAATGTGTAATTTGTGATATTTGGCTAGACAAATAAAATCGACTTGACTTGACAGGAAGAGATGGGAAAGGATGACCCGCCGTGGTGACCCCTAGCCGAAAGTAGTAGAAGTAGTAGATTGCTGGTTCCTCCAGTGTTCATCCGGGTCTCCTGTGCTCAGGTCAGCAGCGAATGATTTGCCGTCTGGCGAAATACGACCGACGTCTCGTCTACTTTCAAGACTCACACCCGAATACGTCATGTTTTGGTTTGACCCCGCCGCTACCCGATCTGGCTCAACCGTAGATGTGAGTCGCGCATGCGCACGGTTGACCCAGAGCGGGTAGCGACGGAAAGCGGCGTTCGTCGAGTGGGCTCGAGAGTCAATGGAGAGAGGGAGCGGCGATAGTGCGAACAAACGTTTTCTGAAGGCTTCTAGTCACCGCATCCATGACGTTCTTCATCATACTGTAGCGAATTCGGGGGGGGGACAACGCAACCACAGGAACTGCCGCGGCCGGGACGCGAACCCGTATCACCCGCACCGCAGGAGACATCGCTAACCGCTAGACTACAGGGTCAAACCCGCCAGCCAGCGGCCAGCGGGTCTACTTATCCATGCACGTTACACTACCCCCCTCCTTCGGGAAGCATATCACCTCCTTCACGCCTCAGGGCGCATGCGCTTCCGATGGCCTTACGGTCGCCCCATCCCACTTCTGACGCCAATGTAGCGAATTCGGGGGACAACGCAACCGCAGGAACTGCCGCGGCCGGGACGCGAACCCGTGTCACCCGCACCGCAGGAGACATCGCTAACCGCTAGACTAAAGGGTCAGACCCGCCAGTGTCTACTTATCCATGCACGTTACACTACTGTCAACACAGTACACAACATTTTTTTAGGCTGATACGCCCAGTAGTTTGCGAGGACACACTAACGAGTGCGCAACCAAACAGATAATCCTGGCGGGAATAAGAAATGAGGGAATGAATGAACGGTTACTTTAAAGTCAGACGGTTGGTTTGCCCAACATCTAAGTGAACGAACGAACGAACATGCCTCTCGTCACTGAAGAACATTAACCTGCAGACAAGACACACACTTCAGGACACGTCTAAGCCTCCTTGTCAATGATTCTCCAAACTTCTGACCTCCGCAGGTGGTCGCCAGGCGTACCAGGAACCCACGTTCACCTTTACCTGTCCTCCCTGAGGACAGGTAAAGGTGAACGTGGGCCAAAGGACTTCTGCCTGAAGAATCCAAACCACCAACATCCATTTTTAATCTGATAAATCTCCATGAAAAAAACCCCACTTTTATGAGCAAGCTGATTGTTAATCACTTTATTTCTTATACTGGTTTATTTTTAGTTTCCCGTCTCCCCTTAAAATCGTACAATTTCTCTGCTTTACTCCGTTGTAACATTTATTTGACTCTCCATTTCCAGTTGTTCAATGCGTCAGACTTTAAGATGGGAGTCATGTCGCTCGGTGGGATTTCTGTCGTATTGGTTTGTTCAGTTTGCGTTTCATCAGGCTGTAAAGCCTTTGGGAACCTTTTAAAAGAGCTTCTCAAATAAAGGTGGATGTGTAACGTGGTTAATGGGGTGAAGGTGGGCCGAGAGGCTCATACAGTACCTTCCACTAAGCCTTTTGACCCCCAGATATCCCGGAGGCCTTAGAGACTATCTCGACAGGGCAATGTGTCCTACTTAACCTCTGTCACTGGCTGGGGATGGAAGGTCAAGGGTCACTGAGGTGACATTGTCCAGATAGGTGACCTGCTGGAAGTGGTTATGGGTCATGAACACGGTAGAAAGATGCCCCGGGAGGAGCTAATTCCACGGAGACACTTCCATTGAGACTGCACAGCGGTGGAGAGTTGTTCCGGAGAGGAGGAGGAGGATGAGGAGTAAAAACCAGCTGCCATCAACTCAGACGTGAGATGAAGAGGACGAGCTACACGAGAGAAAACTAAACACGGCTTTAGTCTGAATACAGACACTTTTCCTCATTTCTTTGTTAAAAAAAAACCAACCGTCAAATTGCCTTTTCTAAACATTGTTGATATTGTTGGTGCTTTCGTAAACGTGTTACTGATGTTCCTACGTACATACAGCGGTGCTTGAGAGTTTGTGAACCCTTCAGAATTTTCGATATTTCTGCATAAATGTGACCTAAAACATCATCAGATTTTCACACAAGTCCTACAGGTAGATGAAGAGAACCCAATTAAATAAATTAGGCAAAAGTATTATACTTGGTCATTTATTTATTGAGGAAAATGATCCGGTATTACATATCTGTGAGTGGCAAAAGTATGTGAGCCTTTGATTTCAGTATCTGGTGTGACCCCCCCCCCCACCCCCCCGTGCAGCAATAACAGCAGCTAAACGTTACTGGTAACTGTTGATCAGTCCTGCACGTCGGCTTGGAGGAATTTTCGCCCATTCCTCCCTACAGAACAGCTTCAACTCTGGGATGTTGGTGGGTTTCCTCACATGAACTGCCCGGTGCAGGTCCTTCCACAACATGTTGATTGGATGAAGGTCAGGACTTTGACTTGGCCGTTCCAAAACATTAATTTTATACTTCTTTAGGACGACTTGTGTGCTTAGGGCCGTTGTCTTGCTGCATGACCCACGTTCTCTTGAGATTCAGTTCACGGACAGATGTCCTGACATTTCCCTTAAGAATTCGCTGGTATAATTCAGAATTCATTGTTCCATCAATGATGGCAAGCCGCCCTGGCCTGGATGCAGCAAAACAGGCCCAAACCATGATACTACCACCACCACCATGTTTCACAGATGGGATAAGGTTATATGCTGGAATGCAGTGTTTCCCTTTCTCCAAACACAACGCTTCTCATTTAAACCAAACAGTTCTGTTTTGGTCTCATCCGTCCACAAAACATTTTCCCAGTAGCCTCCTGGCTTGTCCACGTGATCTTTAGCAAACTGCAGACGGGCAGTAATGTTCTTTTTGGAGAGCAGTGGCTTTCTCCTTACAACCCTGCCATGCACACCATTGTTGTTCAGTGTTCTCCTGATGGTGGACTCATGAACATTAACATTAGCCCATGTGAGAGAGGCCTTTAGCTGCTTAGAAGTTACCCTGGGTTCCTTTGTGGCCTGGCCGACTATTACACGCCTTGTTCTTGGAGTGATCTGTGATGGTCGACCACTCCTGGGGAGGGTGACAGTGGTCTTGAATTTCCTCCATTTGTACACAATCTGTCTGACTGTGGATTGGTGGAGTCCAAACTCTTTACAGGTGGTTTTGTAACCTTTTCCAGCCTGATGAGCATCAACAACACTTTTTCTGAGGTCCTCAGAAATCTCCTTTGTTCTTGTCATGATACACTTCCACAAACGTGTTGTGAAGACCAGACTTTGATAGATCCCTGTTCTTTAAATAAAACAGGGCGCCCACTCACACCTGACTGTCATCCCATTGATTGAAAACACCTGACTCTAATTTCACCTTCAAGTTAACTGCTAATCCTAGAGGTTCACATACTTTTGCCACTCACAGATGTGTAATATTGGATCATTTTCTTCAATAAATAAATGACCAAGTATAATATTTTTGTCTCATTGGTTTAATTGGGTTGTCTTTATCTACTTTTAGGACTTTTGTGAAAATCTGATGATGTTTTAGGTCACATTTATGCAGAAATATAGAACATTCTAAAGGGTTCACAAACTTCCAAGCACCACTGTAGCTACAGGACGTATTTGTGGGATATTAACAGTGTGATGTTACATTGGCGAAAGGCATGGGCACAAGTCCATGAATACTGGGATGGCATCCAGCGCTTTACCTGTGCCCCCATCCATAGGGTTAGAGGTTGTGTCAGGAATGGCATCCAACATAAAATTTTGGCAAATCATTATGCAGATTGACAACACCATACTGGATCAGTCAAGGCTCCATACGGGCTCGGTCGAGGCCCAGGTCAACAACGACCGCCATTGATGCTGTGCCCTCACAGGGTACCGATGGAAACTCTAAAATCGGCTGTGGTGACCCCTGAGAAACAGGGAACAATTTGAAAGAAGAACGGTGTGATGTTACAGTGTTCTGTTAATATTGTGATGTTACAACAGCATCACAGTTTCGTACTTAGAGCCTTTCAACCTAATGGTTTGAGAGTGACACTTGGTATGGCTCCAAATCACGTCCAAATCTTTATTATAAAACTCATCATCAGCAGCTTCTCCAGGGTCGGGTCGCAGTGGCAGCAAGCTAAGTAGGGCACTCCAGATGTCCCTCTCCCCAGCAACGCCCTCCGGCTCCTCCTGGGGGATCCCAAGGTGTTCCAAGGCCAGATTGGACATGTAGTCCGGTGAGGTCTCCCAAGGCAGATTGGTCCCAGGGGAGGGGCCAGACTAAGAGTGATTCCCAAGAAACCCATTGAAATCACAACAGCAGAGCTACAGCACCTCATCAGGAAAAGGAAAACTGGGGGTCCCTCCTGGAGCCAGACCTGGGAAGGGAGCTCGCCAGTGGGCGTCTTGTGTCCGGGCCTTGGCCCATGGGGCCTGGTCGGGCCCAGCCCGAAAAAGCAACATGGAGTCAGCACCTCGTGGACCCACCATCCGCGGGGATGAGCATTGGGGTAGGGTGCAAAGCAGGCCGGGCGGCAGGCAAAGGCGGGGGAAAATGATATAAAACGATTTAGCAATCTTCAATCTTCCTACTACATCAGACTCAGCCAGCTGTCAGTCATCTGTCTGAGCCCCACCCACAACCCCAGGCCTCAACCTGCAGAAGGCAGTTGTCACGGTCAGTATGTACAGCAGATCCAACACCACTGACCAGAGGTCATCACATGGTCATGCTGAGTACGGTCTCACAGGCTGCTCCTCCCCCGCTGGTGAGTTGGTGTTGTAAACACAGCCATGCTGTACTGTTTAACGTCCTCCGCATGTCTGACTTCCTGTGACGCGTCCATGGCGGCAGCGACGCTGTGACATCACTCAGACGCTGCCCCGTTCCGACAGTCAGCCTGGCTGGGGTTCATTCCCCTGGACAGTGATTTTTATTTTTTAAGTTTAGATATGTGTGTTAGTGTGGATATGTGTGTTAGTGTGGATATGTGTGTTAGTGTGGATATGTGTGTTAGTGTGGATGTGTGTGTTAGTTTGGATATGTGTGTTAGTGTGGATGTGTGTGTTAGTGTGGATGTGTGTTAGTGTGGATATGTGTGTTAGTTTGGATACGTGTGTTAGTGTGGATGTGTGTGTTAGTGTGGATGTGTGTGTTAGTGTGGATACGTGTGTTAGTGTGGATGTGTGTGTTAGTGTGGATGTGTGTGTTAGTGTGGATATGTGTGTTAGTGTGGATATGTGTGTTAGTTTGGATACATGTGTTAGTGTGGATGTGTGTGTTAGTGTGGATGTGTGTGTTAGTTTAGATATACACTACCGTTCAAAAGTTTGGGATCACCCAAACAATTTTGTGTTTTCCATGAAAAGTCACACTTATTCACCACCATATGTTGTGAAATGAATAGAAAATAGAGTCAAGACATTGACAAGGTTAGAAATAATGATTTGTATTTGAAATAAGATTTTTTTTACATCAAACTTTGCTTTCGTCAAAGAATCCTCCATTTGCAGCAATTACAGCATTGCAGACCTTTGGCATTCTAGCTGTTAATTTGTTGAGGTAATCTGGAGAAATTGCACCCCACGCTTCCAGAAGCAGCTCCCACAAGTTGGATTGGTTGGATGGGCACTTCTTTGAGCAGATTGAGTTTCTGGAGCATCACATTTGTGGGGTCAATTAAACGCTCAAAATGGCCAGAAAAAGAGAACTTTCATCTGAAACTCGACAGTCTATTCTTGTTCTTAGAAATGAAGGCTATTCCATGCGAGAAATTGCTAAGAAATTGAAGATTTCCTACACCGGTGTGTACTACTCCCTTCAGAGGACAGCACAAACAGGCTCTAACAGGTACTATTTAATGAAGATGCCAGTTGGGGACCTGTGAGGCGTCTGTTTCTCAAACTAGAGACTCTAATGTACTTATCTTCTTGCTCAGTTGTGCAACGCGGCCTCCCACTTCTTTTTCTACTCTGGTTAGAGCCTGTTTGTGCTGTCCTCTGAAGGGAGTAGTACACACCGGTGTAGGAAATCTTCAATTTCTTAGCAATTTCTCGCATGGAATAGCCTTCATTTCTAAGAACAAGAATAGACTGTCGAGTTTCAGATGAAAGTTCTCTTTTTCTGGCCATTTTGAGCGTTTAATTGACCCCACAAATGTGATGCTCCAGAAACTCAATCTGCTCAAAGAAGTGCCCATCCAACCAATCCAACTTGTGGGAGCTGCTTCTGGAAGCGTGGGGTGCAATTTCTCCAGATTACCTCAACAAATTAACAGCTAGAATGCCAAAGGTCTGCAATGCTGTAATTGCTGCAAATGGAGGATTCTTTGACGAAAGCAAAGTTTGATGTAAAAAAAATCTTATTTCAAATACAAATCATTATTTCTAACCTTGTCAATGTCTTGACTCTATTTTCTATTCATTTCACAACATATGGTGGTGAATAAGTTTGACTTTTCATGGAAAACACAAAATTGTTTGGGTGATCCCAAACTTTTGAACGGTAGTGTATGTGTTCTTGTAGTTGTAGTTTTGGGCGTGTGTTTTTGTCTTTGTGTTGCACTGCTGCAGGCGGGGGGGGGGAACGACAAATAAAGGGTTCCTGGTTCTGGTTCTGATTCTGAAGGCCCGGTCTGAGGGGCAGACACTAAAGGAAAACCTGAATGTAAAAACAAAGAGCCTGCTGGTTGATTCGGCTGGGGGAACGCGGCTTTCTATCTGTGCAATAATAAAAACCAACATGGACTCTGCACGAGCTTTGCAGGCCTCATCCAGCGTAACGCGAGGCTGTCAGTCAATCAGACTTTATTTACGCAGCATATGTCACACGTTCGAGTCCAATGCAACGTGCTTTACATTAATCGAAAGTGCAAAAGTAAGAGCAGGAAACGATACGGAAAATAAAGCACACTTCCTCTCTGCAAATAACACGTCTCAAAGGCCCAAACTGGGATTACATACCCGGGATTACATACCTGGGATTACATACCCGGGATTACATACCTGGGATTACATACCCGGGATTACATACCTGGGATTACATACCTGGGATTACATACCTGGGATTACATACCCGGGATTACATACCCGGGATTACATACCTGGGATTACATAACTGGGATTACATACCCGGGATTACATACCTGGGATTACGTACCCGTGATTACATACCCGGGATTACATACCTGGGATTACATACCCGTGATTACATACCTGGGATTACATGCCTCTTTTTATTATGTGACCATAATAAAAAGCGGCATGTTTACATTCATAACTGACATACTTGTTGTGTACTGCTGGAAACACAATATTCTACTTGTCTGAGACGCGGCTGTACGGTACAGACAAACCACGTGACCGCTGTGTCTGCAGAGTTGCACCCTGCAACGATCCTACGATACTGCAGTGACGCAGACGCATTCTCACGTTACCCTAGCAACCCGACCCAATGTGTTTTATACACACACGCACACACGCACGCACACGCACAGAAGTCAGTCTTACAAAAGCGCTTGTGTGCACGAGCACTGTCGCCATCTACATAAACTGACCCATGATTCATCATAGTGAGAAAGACGTCTCAAAGTGCCAACACACACGCACGCACACGCACGCACACGCACACACACTATATCTAGACCTCCACTGTTAGTAAGACACCTGTCCATCAGTCTGGGAGTGACAGCAGCTTCCTGTCACGTGGTTTGTAGTTGCGTTTAGCGGGTTTACATCTGGATTAAGGACTGCGCCTTTAACTGGCACACCGGGCTGCGTGCTGGTTCCCCGGGCTGCGTGCTGGTTCCCCCGGGCGGCGTGCTGGTTCCCCCGGGATGCGTGCTGGTTCCCCCGGGCGGCGTGCTGGTTCCCCCGGGATGCGTGCTGGTTCCCCCGGGATGCGTGCTGGTCCCCCCGGGCTGCGTGCTGGTTCCCCCGGGATGCGTGCTGGTTCCCCCGGGCTGCGTGCTGGTCCCCCCGGGATGCGTGCTGGTTCCCCCGGGATGCGTGCTGGTTCCCCGGGCCGTCCAAGCTCCTTCCCAGCTCCTAGTGACTTGATGTGCAGCCTCCCATCCACGCTGACAAACCTCGGACAGCAGGAGGAGTCAGAGAGGTGGTGGGAGGAGCTCCGGGTTCACCCCCCCTCCCACACCCCCCCCCGGCCGAAGGAGGGAGTCGCTCCAGTCTGGGCTCGTCACGCACGCGTCGTGCACGTCTGTGTGTTTCCCGGCGGACAAAGCGCGCACGGCTCCGTGCCCAGACCGGCTGAGGGTTTAGAAAAAAACCCCAAAAGATCCGAACCCGAACCCAGCACGACGACGCATCTGGACCCCGGAGCCCCATGAAACAAAGGAGCGGCTTACTGCCGAAGTTCTGCTGAGCCTCCATCCAGTGTGGAGAACCAGGACGGACTAAAACTTCTGTGCGGTGGAGCCACATGTTGAACGACACATGAAGTGGACTGGGATTCCTCGGGGACTGAAGTGAACCAGGCTGATGGACAACTTCTTCACGGAGGTGAGTGGACCCGCCGAACTCGAACGTGCCGGGCGAGGACCCGCTGCGGTGGCGGCAGCGCGGAGTCGGTAGGACGGTTCCCCGGTAGCGCGGAGTCGGTAGGCGGGTAGGACGGTCTCGGCAGCGCGGAGTCGGTAGGAGGGTAGGACGGTCTCGGCAGAGCGGAGTCGGTAGGACGGTTCCCCGGCAGCGCGGAGTCGGTAGGACGGTTCCCCGGCAGCGCAGGTTCGGTAGGAGGGTAGGACGGTCTCCCTCGGCAGCGCGGAGTCGGTAGGAGGGTAGGACGGTTCCCCGGCAGCGCGGAGTCGGTAGGAGGGTAGGACGGTTCCCCGGCAGCGCGGAGTCGGTAGGAGGGTAGGACGGTCTCTCCCGGCAGCGCGGAGTCGGTAGGAGGGTAGGACGGTCTCGGCAGCGCGGAGTCGGTAGGAGGGTAGGACGGTCTCCCTCGGCAGCGCGGAGTCGGTAGGAGGGTAGGACGGTTCCCCGGCAGCGCGGACTCGGTAGGAGGGTAGGACGGTCTCCCCCGGCAGCGCGGAGTCGGTAGGACGGTTCCCCGGCAGCGCGGACTCGGTAGGAGGGTAGGACGGTCTCGGCAGCGCGGAGTCGGTAGGAGGGTAGGACGGTCTCCCCCGCCAGCGCGGAGTCGGTAGGAGGGTAGGACGGTCTCGGCAGCGCGGAGTCGGTAGAGGGGTTGGACGGTCTCCCCCGGCAGCGGGTCAGCAGTGCCGGTTCTGCACGTCTCGCAGCGTGCAGAACTGACACTGCCGACCCGCTTGCGCGCCTTCATTCACAGTTCGGGAGCTTTTGGCGTCGTTCGGCATGTGGCGGTCAAGCGGAACACCTTCACCCCAAACACGGTTTGGCTTGCGGGTCAGACCGGACTCCCGCAGGAGCTTCCGGTACTTCCGCACCTTTTCCTTTTTTCTCTCCGCGCTTGGTCCAGGAGAAAGTCCTCCATGTCTATTAATAGAAACCGGAACAGCAGGACTTCACCTCCGTCCGGGCGGGTTTGTGTTTCACTCAGAAAGACGGGTCACTTGTTGATCCCGCAGACCTGTACCGGTCTCGGTAGACCTGTACCGGTCGCGGTAGACCCGCGGAGACGATGAAGGGCAAGCTGGACTTACTAACGCACGGTCTCTGGTACATTTCCTCTGTGTCGTGTTATGAGGCGTCATTGTGTGCTTATTTTACTGTGCAGGGGAGCAGGTTGTTCTGTTCCAAAGATAGAGACCCCCTTTTAGACCAGGCTCCCCCCTTTTTTTTAGGCGTGTGCGCATGCGTGTTTGTCGTTGCAGCGCATCATGATATGACTACACGGTGGTGATCCCACGTTGCAGATAGTTCCTGCCGTCCTGCCCGGCGGCTCGCAGCAAGCCCGGTCAGGGTCACGGCGTTTCCTGGACTACTTACTGACTTTCGAAACGGGGCTCATTTCAAACCGGCTGACGGTTTGACGTCGGTTGGTGATGCAAGTTAGGCCCCCGCCCCCTCCCCGTGGGGGCGGGGCCAGGTAACGGGCGTGTGACTCACCTGAGTCCGTTGCCCAGTGAAGCCGGCAGGCGGTTAGGGAGCGTGCTTGTCATCACACCCTGTCATGGAGCTGATTTAGTGGCTCTGGCCCCGGGGAGGAGGCGAGGAGTCGTGCTTCCCCCAGCTGAGGAGCACAGCGCCGCCATTTCCAAGTTTTACTGCTGCGAAACTCCGTCAGAGATGAGGAGAAGGAGTCTCGGCGCTGAGACGTCTGTGATTTGAACTGAGCCGGCGTGTCATGACACATGTTTAAGAGGACAGCAGCCTGACCGTCAGCAGTCACACAAAGCGCGGTGGAAAGTTCAACTTTCGAACCAGAAAACAATAAATCCCCAAATGAAGGTCATGTGGTTTCTACCCAACAACACCAGGGAGACACAGAGACAGAGAGAGACGGGGAGACAGGGCCAGAGAGGGGGGGGGGGGGAGAGAGCAAGAGAGAGTGTTAAGGGACAGAGAGAGAAAGACAGACAGAGTGCGAGAGAGTGTTAGAGGGACGGAGAGAGAGAGAGCCAGAGAGAAGGAAACAGATGGAGACAGAGAAGAGGGAGAAACAGAGAGATAGACGGACAGAGAGAGGGAGGGAGAGAGCCAGAGAGCGAGAAACAGAGAGAGGCAGAGAGACAGACAGAGAGAGAGGGAAGGAGAGAGAGAGAGAAACAGAGAGATAGACAGACAGACAGAGAGGAAGGGAGAGAGAGAGAGAGAAACAGAGAGATAGACAGACAGACAGACAGACAGACAGAGAGGGAGGGAGGGAGAGAGAGAAACAGAGAGATAGACAGACAGACAGACAGAGAGAG
This sequence comes from Lampris incognitus, assembly GCF_029633865.1. NCBI lineage: Eukaryota > Metazoa > Chordata > Actinopteri > Lampriformes > Lampridae > Lampris > Lampris incognitus. The sequence continues at coordinate 46,250,784 of NC_079224.1, forward strand.
AGGGAGGGAGGGAGAGAGAGAGAAACAGAAAAAGACAGACAGAGTGAGGGAGAGAGAGAAACAGAGCGAGAGAAACCGAGAGAGACGAGAGATAGACAGACATAGAGAGAGAGGGAAGGAGAGAGAGAGAGAGAGAGAGAGAGAGAGACAGACAGACAGACAGACAGACAGACAGAGAGAGAGAGAGGGAGGGAGGGAGGGAGAGAGAGAAACAGAGAGATAGACAGAGAGAGAGAGGGAGGGAGGGAGAGAGAGAAACAGAGAGATAGACAGACAGACATAGAGACAGAGAGAGAGGGAGGGAGAGAGAGAAACAGAGAGATAGACAGACAGACAGGGAGGGAGGGAGGGAGAGAGAGAAACAGAGAGATAGACAGAGAGAGAGGGAGGGAGGGAGAGAGAGAGAGAGAGAAACAGAGAGATAGACAGACAGAGAGAGAGGGAGGGAGGGAGGGAGGGAGAGAGAGAAACAGAGAGATAGACAGACAGACAGACAGACAGACAGAGAGAGAGAGAGAGAGAGAGATAGACAGACATACATAGAGAGAGGGAGGGAGGGAGGGGGGCCAGAGGCAGCAGCGGCAGCGGCAGCAGCAGCAGCACAGTAGTCTCAAATATCAGCCCGCCTGCCTTTATATCTGCCAACTAATCTCAGCTGAAACAAAGGGCCCAGTCTTTAAGGAAAAGGGCATTTGACAAGGAAGCAAACTCTCCTCCTCCTGCGGAGGGCCAGCAGCGTTTCAGCACACAGGAATGTGGACAGGTTAACACTTCCTGCACAATACGAAGCGTTTCACAACCAAGCGATGGGCTTCGCCGGACACGGGGAAAGCAGGACGAGGCCTAGAATGCAGAAAGGGAAACGCTTTTTCTGATATCGCCCATCGCTTGAGTCGTCATGCGTTTGTACCGTCTCCCTCCGTCTGCAAGAAAAGCATAAAACATAAGTTCTTCTACTTTTCTCCTGTTGAAAGCGCTCCCCCCCCCTAGCTCAGCCTGTCGTTTTCTCCGATACTCACGACGTCGTAAGACGCTCATTTACATGCAGCCTATCGGCTCAAATCACCAAATCGTGAAACCCCGCCCACCCCGACCACCAAACCTTGCTTGTACTCGTCACTCGAAGTTGAGCCCATGAATATGAATGAGGACTAGACCCCTGCCTCACAGTTCTGCAGACGGCTGAGAACGGCCATGGATGAAGGTATAGAAACACAACAGTCACCTACACACAAAAACGAGCGGCTGAGTGTGCGGTGTTGTTGTTGTGCCGCGTTTGAGACGTAAAAGTTGGATCTGATTACTGATTTCAGTCTCCCAGGCTTCTGTAAACTGAAATCGCCCGGAATTTTAAAAGTACGCTGGAAAATGTTAGTACGTACAAGTGTTTGTGAGTCTTTTGTGTCCTCTGTGTGGTTGTGTACTGCTGCTTTGCCACCAGCCCGTTTGCATGGAAACGTGAACAAAGGCAATGAAATGAAAATAGAAATGGAGACGCTTTGTGTCTTCGGTGTCGCTTCAGCTCGTGGTTTGCCGCTGGACGCGCTGGCTTGTGGACAGTCTCTGTCCAGAGAGTTCACCATGTTGCCTGAAACCAAAACCATGGCTGCATATATATCATCTAGAGTTATTCTGGACGAGGCCACTGAAACCTCCCGAGTAGTGGCCTTGTCTAGAAATGAAGTCCAGCATCTTGTAGGATTCGATGTGTTCACCATGTTGCCTGAAACCAAAACCATGGCTGCATATATCCTCTAGAGTTATTCTGGACGAGGCCACTGAAACCTCCCGAGTAGTGGCCTTGTCTAGAAATGAAGTCCAGCATCTTGTAGGATTCGATGTAAGTTCTTGAGAGAGGCTCCTGTCCGCTGTGTGGAGAGTCTGCATGTTCTCCCCGTGTCTGCGGTGGGTTTCCTCCTGTGGTCAGGCGGGGAGGGGAAAGGTCAGGTGAATCGGCTGTACTACGTTGTCCCTAGGTTCGAATGTGTCGGCCCTGTGATGACCCGGTGGCCTGTCCAGGGTGTCTCCCCGCCTGCCGTCCAGCGACTGCTGGGAGAGGCTCCAGCCCCCCGCGGCCCTGAGAGCAGGATGGGCGGCTTGGATAATGGATGGATGGAAGTCCAGTACACATCTGTTTCTTATGTAGGGTTAATATACTGTATGACAGCATGTCATGTCGGCATGACGTAACATCAGGTGTCCCATCTCAGACTGAAGACAGTTTCAGCCCCAAAAAAGTACGTTTATAGTCAGAGACTGTAAGCGGACCTTCGCCGAGGGTTACCAGAGACTGGCTTTTTGTCCCTTTTGTCAACTGTCATTCAGCTCGGAGATTTATCTTCCCCACATTCCATCCTGCACCTCCTAAACGCCCAGGTAGAGCTGCCCATCTGTCCGGCCTTGTGTGTAGGTGGTGTGTACTAGGCGGTGTGCGAGCGGGGTGTGTTGGCGGCTGTTTAGCCGTTGCTCTGTATTGACACAGCGGAGTCGGTTGGTTCAGCACTGCACGTTTCAGTGGATTCTGTTTTTGTTTGAAATGGAGGGTGTGTTGTGTCGCGACCTGGCGGACTTTAACCTCTGACCAATCAGGAAACAGAATCACCCTCAGGCGTCATGGAGAATTCCTCCACTTTGTCACTTTGTCGTTTTTTTACCGTGCGGTTCAAATCCAGTCGGCTTTGTTCATCCAGGACTCTTCGTCCGGCGTGCCCGAGAGAAAGCCTCTGCACCAGGCAGATGAAGGCGGTGGAGAAGCACTCGCCATGCCGGTGGGAGCGCCGCAGCACAGTCGTCACCAACAGTTTTCCTGGGAATTACAAAAAATAATATTCATTAAAATTTCAGCATTTTTAAATAGACCCCCCCCCCCCCAGAAATCATCTGAGGATCAGTCTCCACATGAAGGTTATTCAGAGTCACGTGGGCTGAGGCCATAATGGAAGGGAAGAGAAATCCCCTCTTCTGTTTCTTAGACCTGACGTACGGAGGAGGCGCACTGCGACTGTTGTGAAAACTCGTTTCTTAGAAAGAAAGAACTTGTGCAACGTGTAAACTGTCTTATGGAATTGTGCAAGTCCACAAGCAGCATGTGAGAGCTTTAAAGAACGTGGAAATGGGATTTGACAAGGCGACCTTCACCGTACACGACACATGGAGGCCATGACTGAGTCCATGGGATGAGTCCTTTATTGAAGCCTCAAGTCCTACCAACACAGAACACGCCTTAGCCAGCGCACCTCGGCCAGACTCCACGATGCCTTCTAGTGTTAAAACCTCACATCTACTTTAAGGATGAGAATGCAAACCCCCTTTAGCGTGATTTGTTAAATCAGGACTGGAGACGTCTTGATGCATGCTCAATAATCCAGGTCAGGAAATCCCCAAAACGGTTGAATCAGCTCATGTGGACACAACGTCGTCTATCGAGAGAACCGTTTTCATCCTCATCCGCATAGCCTCCTCAGGCTCGACTGCCTGCAGGTGTCCCCACCCTAATCAGGAAGACTTACTCATCATCCCATTCCAAGCACCTGCACACAGGGAATGGGACGAAATATGGTTTCCCCCCGCCCACAGCAGCGCAACACAAAGACAACAACACATCCGAACCACAAGAACACACATATCCAAGCTACAAGAACACATATATCCAAGCTATAAGAACACACATATCCAAACCACAAGAACACACATATCCAGTCCACAAGAACACACATATCCAAACCACAAGAACACACATATCCAAGCTACAAGAACACACATATCCAAACTACAAGAACACACATATCCAAACTACAAGAACACACATATCCAGTCCACAAGAACACACATATCCAAGCTACAAGAACACATATATCCAAACTACAAGAACACACATATCCAAACCACAAGAACACACATATCCAAGCTACAAGAACACACATATCCAAGCTACAAGAACACACATATCCAAACTACAAGAACACACATATCCAGTCCACAAGAACACACATATCCAAACTACAAGAACACACATATCCAAACTACAAGAACACACATATCCAAACCACAAGAACACACATATCCAAGCTACAAGAACACATATATCCAAGCTACAAGAACACACATATCCAAACTACAAGAACACATATATCCAAGCTACAAGAACACACATATCCAAGCTACAAGAACACACATATCCAAACTACAAGAACACACATATCCAAACTACAAGAACACACATATCCAAACTACAAGAACACACATATCCAAACTACAAGAACACACATATCCAAGCTACAAGAACACACATATCCAAACTACAAGAACACACATATCCAAACTACAAGAACACACATATCCAAACTACAAGAACACATATATCCAAGCTACAAGAACACATATATCCAAACTACAAGAACACACATATCCAAGCTACAAGAACACATATATCCAAACTACAAGAACACACATATCCAAACCACAAGAACACATATATCCAAGCTACAAGAACACATATATCCAAGCTACAAGAACACATATATCCAAACTACAAGAACACACATATCCAAACTACAAGAACACACATATCCAAACTACAAGAACACACATATCCAAGCTACAAGAACACATATATCCAAGCTACAAGAACACATATATCCAAACTACAAGAACACACATATCCAAACTACAAGAACACATATATCCAAACCACAAGAACACACATATCCAAACTACAAGAACACACATATCCAAACTACAAGAACACACATATCCAAACTAAAAGGACACACATATCCAAGCTACAAGAACACATATATCCAAGCTACAAGAACACACATATCCAAGCTACAAGAACACATATATCCAAGCTACAAGAACACATATATCCAAACTACAAGAACACACATATCCAAACTACAAGAACACACATATCCAAACCACAAGAACACACATATCCAAGCTACAAGAACACACATATCCAAGCTACAAGAACACACATATCCAAGCTACAAGAACACACATATCCAAGCTACAAGAACACACATATCCAAACCACAAGAACACATATATCCAAACTACAAGAACACACATATCCAAACCACAAGAACACACATATCCAAGCTACAAGAACACACATATCCAAACCACAAGAACACATATATCCAAACTACAAGAACACACATATCCAAACCACAAGAACACACATATCCAAACTACAAGAACACACATATCCAAACTACAAGAACACACATATCCAAACTACAAGAACACACATATCCAAACTACAAGAACACACATATCCAAGCTACAAGAACACATATATCCAAGCTACAAGAACACATATATCCAAACTACAAGAACACACATATCCAAACTACAAGAACACATATATCCAAACCACAAGAACACACATATCCAAACTACAAGAACACACATATCCAAACTACAAGAACACACATATCCAAACTAAAAGGACACACATATCCAAACCACAAGAACACACATATCCAAGCTACAAGAACACATATATCCAAGCTACAAGAACACACATATCCAAGCTACAAGAACACATATATCCAAGCTACAAGAACACATATATCCAAACTACAAGAACACACATATCCAAACTACAAGAACACACATATCCAAACCACAAGAACACACATATCCAAGCTACAAGAACACACATATCCAAGCTACAAGAACACACATATCCAAGCTACAAGAACACACATATCCAAGCTACAAGAACACACATATCCAAACCACAAGAACACATATATCCAAACTACAAGAACACACATATCCAAACCACAAGAACACACATATCCAAGCTACAAGAACACACATATCCAAACCACAAGAACACATATATCCAAACTACAAGAACACACATATCCAAACCACAAGAACACACATATCCAAACTACAAGAACACACATATCCAAACTACAAGAACACACATATCCAAGCTACAAGAACACATATATCCAAGCTACAAGAACACACATATCCAAACCACAAGAACACACATATCCAAGCTACAAGAACACACATATCCAAGCTACAAGAACACACATATCCAAGCTACAAGAACACACATATCCAAGCTACAAGAACACACATATCCAAACCACAAGAACACATATATCCAAACTACAAGAACACACATATCCAAACCACAAGAACACACATATCCAAGCTACAAGAACACACATATCCAAACCACAAGAACACATATATCCAAACTACAAGAACACACATATCCAAACCACAAGAACACACATATCCAAACTACAAGAACACACATATCCAAACTACAAGAACACACATATCCAAACTACAAGAACACATATATCCAAACTACAAGAACACACATATCCAAACTACAAGAACACACATATCCAAACCACAAGAACACACATATCCAAGCTACAAGAACACACATATCCAAGCTACAAGAACACACATATCCAAGCTACAAGAACACATATATCCAAACTACAAGAACACATATATCCAAACCACAAGAACACACATATCCAAGCTACAAGAACACACATATCCAAACTACAAGAACACACATATCCAAACCACAAGAACACACGTATCCAAACTACAAGAACACACGTATCCAAGCTACAAGAACACACGTATCCAAGCTACAAGAACACACGTATCCAAGCTACAAGAACACATATATCCAAACTACAAGAACACATATATCCAAACTACAAGAACACACATATCCAAACTACAAGAACACACATATCCAAACCACAAGAACACACATATCCAAACCACAAGAACACACATATCCAAACTACAAGAACACACATATCCAAACTACAAGAACACATATATACAAACTACAAGAACACACATATCCAAACTACAAGAACACATATATCCAAACTACAAGAACACATATATCCAAGCTACAAGAACACACATATCCAAACTACAAGAACACACATATCCAAGCTACAAGAACACACATATCCAAACTACAAGAATACACATATCCAAGCTACAAGAACACACATATCCAAACTACAAGAACACACATATCCAACATATGAAAAAAATACATTCACCGTCCAAGAGAGGGAACGCCAGGAAGACTGTCAGAACTGCCGGTCTGCATGGGCTAGCAGTTAGCTTAGCCTGCCCCGCTTCCTCCTCGGGTGCGGCTCCAGTCAGGCCCGTGGTCCCTGGGCCCACTGGACGCAGCAGACCAGAATCCCCCAGCCGATCCAACGCCAGCTCTCCCAGCCAGACACCTTCGACACACCTCCCCGCACTCCACACGACGACACTAAAAACACAGTCGATGCTAGGTGAAGCCGCTGCCAGACCGCCCTCGCTGTTATCGGAACTGCCAGTCTGCATGGGCTAACAGTTAGCTTAGCCTGCCCTGCTTCCATGTCCTGTCAGACCGCCCTTGGTGTCTCTTCCTGGGACGCAGCTCCAGGCAGGGCGTAAACAATAAGGTGGCATAACGACCCAAACCAACGATTACAACTCTCGTTAATGGGCACACCCATATTGGCACATGAAAGTGGTCGTTGCTTTCGGTGGTTATGCCTCTGTATTCTTTATAAGGGTGGGGTACCTGCAGTCAGGTGAGACTGAAGAGGTCACTTAGATGATGGTGAAACATTTTTCTCGGTAAACGTTGTGTCCAGATGAACCGATTCAACCTTCTGGGACAGGGCTGAAGATGTTTCAATTTGATTTGAAGTTTAAGTGGATTAAGCAGTTTACCCATTAAGTTTCGTTGTGGACAAGTTGTTTTTACCATTGCTAGGCTTCAGCGTGACGCGAACACTGGGCTCAGTGATGTCAAACGTGCCACCGTGGGTCATGTGTATGCAAATCCTTTTCAGCCACGACGATGGCTTATGTAAATGAAGCACGTTTTAACTGGAATACGAGTGTAAACACAGCGGCTCACGCTCACGCACACTGACCCAGTTTGCAGTTTGCAGTGCTTCATTCATGGCGGAAACTGGTTCAGAAGTTCAGCCGATCCGCCGTAACAAAATCATATCATAACCCATCCATGATATGGCAGCGGTTGACTCAGCTTTATGAATTGCTCGACAGTAAAAAAGCACCGAAATGGAAGGACTCTGAAGGCTCTGTGGAACTCGTGAGGCTGGTGCGTGGTTATGTCGCCTTGCGGGCCGGCCTGAGGAGGTTCTGCTGCTATTTACTGCTGCTGCCTGCATTTCTCATCAGGGCCGTTAAACATAATGGAGCAATCATGGGCGTTAATAGGTTTACAAACGCAGCTCTGCTCGCTGTGCGCGCAAGCACACACACACACACACACACACACACACACACACACACACACACACACACACACACACACACACACACACACACCCTGATATTTTAGCATTCGTTTCAGTCAGATTTAACCTTGTGGGACTGCGCTGTGTGTTCTGTTTCTCCTCCCGGCTTGTTCAGGGCTGAAACATGATACCTGGAACGGCGAGAAGGAATCGAGAAGGAATTTAAAGAGCCTGCAGATCTGGCCGTTTTGTGAGCGGCCTCCCCTCCTGTTGGCAGTTGCTGACTGAGAGCTGGTTCAGACCAGCGGCCCCGTGCTGTTCGTTCGGGTCTTCTGGTGACTTCTCATAGCCGGGGGAGTTTTGAGTGCACGCAACCTTCATCCCCATTTATCCCCAGCTTCTCTTTTCCAACGTCTTCCTCGCATTTGTTGCCGTCTTGCGTTGTCCTGATCCTATTACCGACTTGTAATCCGTACTTATTTCAGACAGAAACGGTCATTTGTAATTGATCTGCTCCGGGCCAGTTGGTGGGGAAGTGCCCCGGATGTTGGCTGGAATTGAATGCGTGTGTGTGACTGGATATTGGCTCTGGAAGCGGTACTGTTTTGGACGTCCAGTATAACATATAAAAACTTGGCGGACGGTGCTAGCGCAGAGGCCATTCGGCATGAAAGCATTCATTTTAAGTGGTCACAATGGGAAACAAGCCTCCATTCTCTCAGCGTTACTGCCTGGTTTCATGCTCCTACCTCCAGAGAACCAAAGGAAAAGGCCCACGAAGTTTGTAATTAAGTAAGGAACGAGAATGTCTCCCTTCCCGAGCCACTTACATCAAGCTGGTATTGGATTTCACACCTCGTTTTAGAGTCTGGTGGGAAAAAAGGGGGAAATGCACCGAGCTAGCTTCTTGCTGGCTCGGCCGAGACTGTGTGCGCTAGGGCTGGAATAACACCTTCTGCAGGAGGCAGACGTGTTGGATCCCGGCCAGAGCCCACGGCCGTGGATCTGAACCGACTGTGAGAAACAGGCTGAACCTGTTTGGGATGACGTTAAGTGAAACAGCGAAATAGAAATAAAGAGCACATGTTTGTCATTAAGATATGAAACTGTCTGAAGATAAGCTTGATTATAGATGTTTAATCTAGTTGCTCACGTTACTTACAGTTGCTCGTGCCTGCTGCACTTTATTCTCTAATCTGTTATTCAGGCACATTACGTCCTGTGCTGAGAGTGGACAAGATTATAAATGAAGGTGGGAAACAAGAAGCCCGATACGCTTTATATCATCATTATTCTGTCCCTTTTTTGTTTGGTAGCCTGTAAAGAGTGGACATTATAATTCTGTCCTGTAAATTCTCTCTGTCCTGCATCAGGTCTGTTTGTATCTGGTCACACTAGTGAGAAACAATCTGTTAGGTGGGTGTCAGCACTGTGGTGGCTGGTGTCCAGAACCCACCAGTGTGGGGTAATGGTCCTCAATCAGGTCCTCGGGGACTTCTAGCACCGCTGGTCAGGTCCCTCGTTCATGTCACAAGCGGGTTTTTTTTATTACCTGGAACAACGGGTGAAGGTAAAGAAATACCTGGTGGAATAGAAAAAAACAGCAGTACTGCTGCTACCTGAGGACCTGATTGAGAACCAGTGGTGTCGTGTGTTTGTGTGTGTGTGCGTGTGTGTGTGGGAAGAACTTCCTCCAACCAGAGGACGGTGGTTGACAGTAGGAAACCACCCTGCTGAAGTATTTGGTGGTATCTAACAGCCTTCTTTTCTTTAATATAATCTGTTAAACCAGTTCGACGGAGTCGTACCGTCACAAAAGGTGCTGGTGGATGCAAACTATACGTCTGTTATTTAGTGCCGTGTGACTGATGTCTTTTGAAAATTCCTGTTTCAAAGCGGCGTTTGTGTTCCAGGGTTGCTCTACTGAAAGTCTACTTTTCACATTCTGGTGACATTTAAAATATCAGCACATCTTTTAAAACCATTAAGCAGACACCTCTGGAAATAAAGACAATATGGAGCCGTGAAGACACCCTAGAACAAACAAAAATTTCAAGCTAGTCTGGATAACCCTCATGCTAGGATGGCTGATCCTTCACATACTGATTGAAGTCTGACTACATATTACATACAGGTGTTGGGCCACCACGAGCCTCCAGAACATCTTCAGTGCTCCTTGTTCTAAAAGTCTCTGAACTCTACTGGAGGGATGGGACACCATTCTTCCAGAGGATATTCCCTCATGTGGTGTTTTGATGGTGGTAGTGGACAGTGCCGTCTAACACGTCGGTCCAGTATCTCCCGTAGGTGTTCAGTTGGGTTGAGATCTGGTGACTGTGAAGGCCATAGCATGTGATTTACATCATTTTCGTCCTCATCAAACCATTCAGTGACCCCTCGTGCCCTGTGGATGGGGGCATTGTCATCCTGGAAGAGGCCGTCCCCCATCAGGATAGAAATGTCTCACCATAGGATAAAGGTGGTCACTCAGAATAACTTGGTATTGATTTGCAGTGACCCTGTTTGAGGGGTCTTAGCTGGTCCTAGGACCACACTCTTCTGGACAGAGACTTCAGGTGTTGTTCCTGGAATATGCTGGAGCCACTCTCCCAGTTTGGAGGTCACAGCCCCTGGTGCTCCTGTTACCACCGGGACTACTATGGCTTTCACCTTCAACATCCCATCTAGTTCTTCCCTCAGCCCTCGGTACTTCTCTAGCTTCTCATGCTCTTCCTGTATTTGCCGTCGCTCGGGATTGCTACATCGATCACTACTGCTATCTTCTGTTCCTATCTTTTAAGATAACACATTTTTGGCTCTTTAAGTCCTCAAATTTGGACGTGCAAGTTCCTTCATATCCGCTATCACTTCTGTTTGTAGGTTAATCCATGATTTAAATCCCACAATACTATCATTGTGAATATGGCATATTGTGCAAAGAGCCCACTGTGGTTTGGTGAGATCAGCCATTGTGTTAGAGAATAGTCTAAGGTAAACTTTACAACGTTCTCCTGTATGTTCTGAATGTAAGGGAGCTCAGTACATGATGATGCCGGTAAGTTGTGCCAGTCAGGTCATGTTTTAGTGCAGTCTTTATATTCACTATGTGACCCGCTAACAGTTTACACCGGGCCAGTAGAAGTACATTAGCGTGTCGCCTGAGTTGGTCTTCTGTTTAAATGCCCATTTTGTAGTTTTGGAACAAGGCTTGTTAGACTTAAATTGCACCATTTGTGTTGAATATATCTGTTAATTCTTCCAGGCCTTATCTAGGTCAAGGTGCTTTGAGAATCATCTGGTTCTTCGTTAACAAGGTGGTTATCACGGTCTTGTAAAATAGGCTGAGATCAGGGTGAAATAGGACCCCTGTGTCAGTGCCTATTCTAATTTAAAGTGTAAGAAACATGGGAAAAATAAAATAGTATGCCCGGTCTTACTGTTTTATTTTCGGAAATGTTTTAGAGGTCTCAAACAGAGGAAAATCGGTTATATCAGATGGCCCAGTGAGCCCTTAACTTATGTTTGAAGTGTTGAAACTGTGACGAAATACTGAGTTGTGTAAAGCGATGACAGTGTAGTCTATCTCTGTCCATGTATTCCAGTAGCAAAGGGCATTGCTTCATCATCATCCTTAATTATTACTCTTCTGACAAGGTTTAACAAGTAATATCCAGAGAGTTTGGGTCTCTGTCAGATGTCTAATCCAGGTCTTCGGCTTGAGCTCACCCAAAACCTTGAGAGCTTTAAATAGTTTGTTGGCCAGACATCAGAGAGACGTTCAAGGCTCTCGCTCTCTTTTTTTCCGCTCTTTTGTCTCACTACATCGTGTCCTTCATCCCTGTCTTTCTCCTTTTCTGTCCTCACCTCATTCCACCAGTCTTTGTTTGTGTCTTTTGTTTTTCCCTCTCCTGACCTCTTCTTCTTCATCTTCTTCTTTGTCTTCTCCTCCTCCTTCTTCTCTCCCCCTCCTTCTTCTCCTTCTCCTTCTCCTTCTTCTTCTTCTCCTTCTCCTTCTTCTTCTTCTTCTTCTTCTTGTTCTTGTTTTTCTCCTCCTCCTTCTCTGACAACTCCACTTCCTGTCTAAGTTGGCCTCTGAGACACTTTGACCTCCAACCCTCCCACTGCAGTCCGCATGTGTGTATGCATGCAAAGCCTGCATACCTGCGTTTAGCCTCATTCTGACACCCGTTTCTTGACACGTTGGTTTCTGTATGTTTCCATCTGCTCAAAGTACATACCTTCAGGACTTGTGATGTAGTTTTGCAGTATTTCGTGGTATCCGTCCAGCCATCCATTATCTACACCCACTTAATCAATCCAAGGTTGAGGAGGGAAGCATTTCCAGGGAGACGTCCTGGGCAGATCTACTCTGTCCTCCATGTCAGGCCTTACGGTGTACATGCATTATCCTCATATGTATTAATATGTTTATAAGGTTATTAATATTAATTTAATGGTGGTGGGGTTTCCCACATTCTGATGAAGATGAGATTCATTGCTTATGGTGCAGTTTTCTGTTCACCAAGAGAGCAGAAAAACAGTTTGGGACCAATAGCTTGTTGGATATCCAGGAACCCTCACGTGTCCTGTAGACTGGTTAGGACCTGTAGACTGGTTAGGACCTGAACCGCTGTCTGACCTCCTTTGTTCCACCTCTCCTGCCACCGTAAACTGTTAAACCAAGCCTGACTTCCATTAAGGTGATCTGAAAAAACGTCAATCCTGCGGTATGTGATGTGGATCTATCTCTGCCCTTTAGGGGACTAACCCCGACCTCCACCGCTCCCATGAGACGGAGGACCGCAGCCGCCCTCACACCAGAGGCCATTTCTTGGTTGGATGATTATATAAAGACGATATTTCACAATCCATCACAAGGAGGTTTTAAAGTTTGAAATGCTCCGTTGACACTAATCCCCGTGTCTCCTGCTGCTCCCTGCCGCCAGACCGACTAAACGGTCAATTAAAACCCACCATTAAAGCCTCCACATCCGGCCATGTTTGATTTATATTCGCTGACAAGGTGTCTCTCCATGGCAAAAGGCAAGTTAACGGAGACGGCATTTTGATCCTGGCACAGCAGCCTTGTGTTAACAAGCGCTCGTATCGAAACTGTTTTATATCAAATAAACTCTATAATCTGTTGCCAAGTTGCTGCTTCCTGTTTTCAGTGAGGGTGCAGAGTTTAATCCCTTCAGAGGGAGCATGGCTCTTTACCAGGACAATCCTGGATTCGCACCTCTTCATGTGCACGTTGAGGATTTGGACAGCTACTCCACCCGCCAGGGCTGCCAGATGATAAAAGAAACTCAACAATGGGAGATAGGTTTTGAAATCTGGTTTGTGTTCGTCAGGAGTATGTCATCGATATACTAACACACACGCACACCTGGCCTACGTTAAAGCTATTTTCATGGAACCACACCCACAGCAATTAGTCAGTGTTTTCTGCAGCGTCCTGTCAGACAGGCTGCAGAGAAGATTATGCAAGGTTGGATGGTTTCTCTGGAAATGTGCTTGAGCCTTTAACTGCAGAATGTCCAGATGATATTCATCTTTCTTAGTATTGTGGTTTGTGTCAGAGTTCGAGTTGTGATTATTTCAGCCTTCATCTTTGCAAGAGGACATTGGAGCTAGCTAGCTAGCTGGTGACATCTAACAATAAGCAAAGTGTAGGCTTTGGTTGAAATGAAGGTGAGAGGCATGGGTGCAAGTACATGACTACTGGGATGACATCCAGCACTTTACCTCTGCCCCCGCCCATAGGGTTAGTGGTTGTGTCAGGAAGGGCATCTCACGTAACATTTTGACATTTTGCCAAATCATTATGCAGATTGACAAGTCCATACTGGATCAGACCAGGCTCGCTACCGGATCAGTGAAGGCCCGGGTTAACCACAGCCGCCATTGGTGCTGTGTCCTCACATGGTACCGATGGAAACGGTAAAATCCGCTGTGGCGACCCCTGAGAAACAGGGAACAAGCCGAAAGAAGAAGGTGGTGGCTTTGGTTGTACTGGTCAACTCTCAGTAACCCACAGTAGAAAGCTGTGGTTGCACTGGTCAGGTCTCAGTGACCCACAGTAGAAGACTGTGGTTGTACTGGTCAGCTCCCAGTGACCCACAGTAGAAGGCTGTGGTTGCACTGGTCAGGTCTCAGTGACCCACAGTAGAAGACTGTGGTTGTACTGGTCAGCTCCCAGTGACCCACAGTAGAAGACTGTGGTTGTACTGGTCAGCTCCCAGTGACCCACAATAGTAGACTGTGGTTGTACTGGTCAGCTCCCAGTGACCCACAATAGTAGACTGGTTGTACTGGTCAGCTCCCAGTGATCCACAGTGGTAGACTGTGGTTGCAGTGGTCAGCTCCCAGTGACCCACAGTAGTAGACTGTGGTTGCAGTGGTCAGCTCCCAGTGACTCACAATAGAAGACTGTGGTTGCAGTGGTCAGCTCCAAGTGACCCACAATAGAAGACTGGTTGTACTGGTCAGCTCCCAGTGATCAACAATAGTAGACTGTGGTTGTACTGGTCAGCTCCCAGTGACCCACAGTAGAAGACTGTGGTTGTACTGGTCAGCTCCCAGTGACCCACAATAGTAGACTGTGGTTGTACTGGTCAGCTCCCAGTGACCCACAATAGTAGACTGTGGTTGCAGTGGTCAGCTCCCAGTGACCCACAATAGTAGACTGTGGTTGTACTGGTCAGCTCCCAGTGACCCACAGTAGAAGACTGTGGTTGTACTGGTCAGCTCCCAGTGACCCACAATAGTATACTGTGGTTGTACTGGTCAGCTCCCAGTGACCCACAGTAGTAGACTGTGGTTGCAGTGGTCAGCTCCCAGTGACCCA
>NC_079224.1:46270918-46279051 GCF_029633865.1 Lampris incognitus
TGTAGAACAGAGTTCTGCGGGGGTTAGATGGTGTAGGACAGATTTCTGCGGGGGTTAGATGGTGTAGAACAGAGTTCTGTGGAGGTTAGATGGTGTAGGACAGATTTCTGCGGGGGTTAGATGGTGTAGAACAGAGTTCTGTGGGGGTTAGATGGTGTAGGACAGAGTTCTGCCAGGTTTAGATGGTGTAGAACAGTTCTGCGAGGGTTAGATTGTGTAGAACAGAGTTCTGCGGAGGTTACATGGTGTAGAACAGAGCTCTGCGGGGCTTAGATGGTGTAGGACAGAGTTCTGCGAGGGTTAGATGGTGTAGAACAGAGTTCTGTGGAGGTTAGTTGTATAGAACAGAGGTCTGCGGGAGTTAGATGGTGTAGGACAGAGTTCTGTGGGGATTAGATGGTGTAGGACAGAGTTCTGTGGGGGTTAGATGGTGTAGAACAGAGTTCTGCAGCGGTTAAATGTGTAGAACAGAGTTCTGCGGGGGTTAGATGGTGTAGGACAGAGTTCTGCGGGGGTTATATGGCGTAGGACAGAGTTCTGCAGGGGTTAGATGGTGTAGAACAGAGTTCTGCAGGGGTTAGATGGTGTAGAACAGACTTCTGTGGGGGTTAGATGGTGTAGAACAGAGTTCTGCGGGGGTTAGATGGCGTAGGGCAGAGTTCTGCGGGGGTTAGATGGTGTAGGACAGATTTCTGCGAGGGTTAGTTGGTGTAAGACAGAGGTTCTGCGGGGGTTAGATGGTGTAAGACAGAGTTCTGCAGGGGTTAGATGGTGTAGGACAGTTCTGCGGGGGTTAGATGGTGTAAGACAGAGTTCTGCGGGGGTTAGATGGTGTAAGACAGAGTTCTGTGGGGGTTAGATGGTGTAAGACAGAGTTCCGCGGGGGTTAGATGGTGTAGGACAGAGTTCTGCAGGGGTTAGATGGCGCAGCAGTGTATTCCAGGTAGTCATGTGAATTATAGATTTGCTGTATGTTAATATCGACCGTCTTCCTTTGAACAGGTCCACTGTACAGGTTGGCCCGGTGTGCTGCTACTGTACCTTCATAAAGGAACTTGGCCAAGGGCATGTTGGCCTTCATCTCCTTCAACTCTCTTCTCCTCTACTCGGTCCCCATCCATACATTTTCCCACCGGCCAGAGGAAAGCAGAGGGTATTGGCAGCAGCTCTGTTAGACTCGGGTTTCAGGGACTCTGTAGACGAGGCTGAAGAAAAAATGAGGTCTTGGTTATGTGCAGTGGTCCCGGATGGACGTCTGATTCACCACATGTGGGCTATCAGAAGGAAGCGCTTCAGACCAAAACTCCACCTGTCAGCTTAGTAGACGATCGCAATGAATGTACTGCGATGTGCTCCAACTGTCTGACAGTTTTCTTACCACCGCAGTAATCTGACGCAAATATGAGGAGCACTTTGAAACACTATTTAAGTGAGATCGGATGAAATCAGTGGCAGCTTCGGAGAAACTTGTCGGACCCCCCCCCCCCCAACACACACACACAGCTGACCCTCCGGTCTCTGTCAGCTTTTCTTCTGTTCTGACAGTGACCATCCACTTTCTAAAACCAGCCAATCACACGCAGGGTCCTTTGTACGCCACAGAGCCCCCCCCCCCCCCAAAAAATGCCTGAGTGAAATAGGAGACAAAAACCCTGCTGCCTCTTTCTGTGGACGCTGCACATGTGACTCAGCGGGGAGTAAACAAGGAAGTTGCCTAACAAGCACGTCTGAGATTACAGCTGTGGAATTCACTGCTGCTTTGTTCCCGGACCAAAACCATCCTCCTCACGCACAAAATAACCCTTATTGATTTTATTTTACCGTTATTTATACTGGGAACGTTGGCCGAGCGGGTCTGCCGTCTCGGCCAACACTTTGTCCCTCACCATTCCCAGTACAACCACAGCCTCATACTGGTAATCAATGGGAGTCAACCAGTGCAACCACAGTCTACTATTGCTGGCTACTGGAGTAGACCAGTACAACCACAGTCTACTATTGCTGGCTACTGGGAGTAGACCAGTACAACCACAGTCTACTATTGCTGGCTACTGGGAGTAGACCAGTACAACCCCAGTCTACTATTGCTGGCTACTGGGAGTAGATCAGTACAACCACAGTTTACTACCATTGGTAACTGGAAGCTCACCAGTATAACCACAGTCTTCTGTGGTTGGTAACTGGAAGCTCACCAGTATAACCACAGTCTTCTACTGGTGGCCATCCGGCTCCACTGTCTTAGCTGGAGTTTGAGTGCCTTGCTAAAGGGCACACATACTTCAGTTGTTGAATGGATGGCTATAGTATTTCCCTCACTCCAGTAATCTTTGGGTCACATCCCGCCCGGTCAGACAATAAAATGTCCTCTGCCAGGCCAAAAATATTCCTTGTGTGTGAAGGAAGAGCCAGTAAAGAGAGACCCGTGTCCAAACAGGAAAACCAGGGCCGAACGTCTCCACTTCAAAGCTGTCGCGTTTCAAAGAAATCTCTTCACAACACGTTCGTCTCTCCCGGCGTGCACAGGATAAGTGTGTTTATGTTGCTGTCGTGTTGTGTTCTTTGTTGGTTTGAATGTGGTTGTCTGTTAGAGGAGAAGCCGGAAGTCTCTTCTGAGTCCTCTGTAGAGCGGCCAACAACACGTCGCTCGCATTAGCATGAAAGTAATGAAGCGCCATCTGAAAAGAAAGCAGAGCCTCAGTGAGAGAGAGAGAGCGCCGGTCTGTGCAGACTGAGTGTGAGAAGTTTCAGGGACAGAGCCAGTCCAGGACCAGCCCAGAACCAGTCCAGAACCACTCCAGGACCAGTACTACATCAGAAGTGTATCTAGCATTGAAAACATCATGGAGAATCCAAACGTCCGAAAGGTTGAGCCAGACGGACTCGAACCTGCATCCCATGCCGCATTATGGACAGTCTGCCAGACTGAAACCGATGTTTGCCTGTCACAGAAGCACACTGGAAGAGCACTAAACCCATGTTAACAGACCAACTATCCCGAAATATTTCAGCACTTAAATCCAAATGGAGGCTTCTGTGGAGGAGGACTTTATAAATGAAGTGAACTTGCCTCCAGGTCATGGTTAGGAAGGACATTGAGGAGGTGGTATGTGAGGTCTTGGTAGTCTTTCAGAGACTGGTCATAAAGATCATCAGACCTCCTCAAAAGTCCGCTCGTATTTCTGATGGAACATTCTGCTCGGTGTGAAACATGCGAACCGAGACGTGTTCTGAGGGACACGTCCGATGGACGACAGAACCGAGACGTGTTCTGAGGGACATGTCTGAGGGACGACAGAACCAAGACGTGTTCTGAGGGACACATCGGAGGGACGACAGAACCCAGACGAGTTCTGAGGGACACATCTGATGGACGACAGGACAGACGTGTTCTGAGGGACACGTCTGATGGACAACAGGACAGACGTGTTCTGAGGGACATGCCTGAGGGACGACAGAATCAAGACTTGTTCTGAGGGACACATCTGAGGGATGACAGAACCAAGACGTGTTCTGAGGGACACGTCTGATGGACGACAGGACAGACGTGTTCTGAGGGACATGTCTGAGGGACGACAGAATCAAGACTTGTTCTGAGGGACACATCTGATGGACGACAGAACCCAGATGAGTTCTGAGGGACACATCTGATGGACGACAGGACAGACATGTTCTGAGGGACACATCTGATGGACGACAGAACTGAGACACGTTCTGAGGGACACGTCTGATGGGTGACAGGTGGACGACAGGTCCACAGCAACGACTAGCATGGACCTCTCTGCAGAGGGTCCCCCGCAGTATCTGCTCTGACGTCATTTATACGTCCTCGTGCACCCTGTGGACGTCGGCATGCGTACGTTTTTTGCTGACTATGAGGGCCGTTTAGTCCCTCACAAGAGAGTCCTAAAACGCTCAGTCCTGAGCTGCAGCACGGTGCCTTATTACAGCCGGCCGTGAGGGGGGGGCCGCATGCTGGCCTATGCTAGCGGTTCTGTTTGAAATTGTGAGGTCAAAGTAATGAAAACACACACACACACACACACACCTGCTTTTAGCATTAGCCTCTGTTTTGAGAGACCCCCGCCTCCATCAGCTATTCCGGGGGAGTCGTATTCCCTGTAGCGGTTTGGATTTTCCGCTGTTAGCCAGGGGCCTCATGTAAGAGTTTAAGCAACCCTTTTCTTCTTCTTCTTTTTAATGAATTGATTTTCTAAACGTGTATTTATTCAGGGATCAGTGGCCCAGAACGCTCGACTTTTCCCAGCATGGCCGTGTTTTACATTCACACACCAGTGTTTCCATATTCATGTCGGGATCGTCGGTCGAAGCTCGTCTTAATGATGTCGGTCGTTGTTTCCTTCTTCTTCTTCTTTCGGCTCGTTCCCCGTTTCTCAGGGGTCGCCGAAGCAGATTTTTACAGTTTCCGTCAGTACCCTGTGAGGGCGCAGCACCAGTGGTGGTCTTGTTGACCCGGGCCTTGACCGATCCCGTGTGGAACCTCGACCGATCCGGTATGGTCTCATCAATCCGCATAATGATTTGGCAGGATTTGACATGGGATGCCCTTCCTGACACCGCCACTAACCCTGTGGACGGGGGCACAGGTAAAGTGCTGGATGCCATCCCGGTATTCCTGGACTTGCGCCCACCACGCCTGCCGCCTGAGCGATAACACATGAGCGAAACTCAGAAAAGAGTTGGGAACAACACCAGAGGATCTGCCTTTTCTTTTTCTGACCTGCCTTAATTGTAGATAAGGTGCTGTCCTGTCTCGTTGTCTCAGGAGCTACCTCCTGCAACAGCGTGATTTACCCAAAAAGCAGCAGGGATGGTTTGCAGCATGTTCAGCTGGAAGCGAGGCGCTGGCAGGCATCGCTGGACTGGGAAAGAGAGCAGCATTGTCACGCCGCCATCCGCTGTGAGCCAATCACAGTGAGTGAAAGTGAATCACTTCAGATGAGGACAATGAGGATCATTGAGTGACTCAGACGGACTCATGTTTGCTGTTTTGAGTGCCAGAAGCTGTGAGCGAACAAACAAGCCGTCGGCATGGACGTTAAGAGTCGACGTGTCATAAGCGAACCTCCGTCAGCTCCCGTGTGTCCAGAGGGCCTCACAACCACAAACACTACGGGCAGTAACACGAAAATAAGCATTATATCATCTCTAATACCTTCCATAATTACCTCTAATCCCTTTCTCCTGTTTGGAAATACAACCTCTACACACAAGACGGTTTTTGGACTTCCTGAAGTGGTGTTGGTGGGTATCAGCAGGGACGCAGCGGAGGTCAAACTCAACAGAAGTCCAGTTTTTCTTTCTGTCAAGCCGTACAATCAAACACAAGCAGTTGGTCTTCTAGCAAGCAAAAGCATACATTTGTGGTAGTTGGAGAACATGCAGCAAATATTTTTGGTTGTTTGCTGACTCGTCGGAGGTCAAAGGTTACCTGACCTGTCATTCTCTGCATGGCTGTGGTTAGTTGATAAGTTGATTAATAATAGTTTTGACATTTCCATCATCGATGTGGCGAAGAGCCCTTATCTTTATAAAGGATGAATCATCTTTTTTTTTTAATGCGTCCGACTGTGACAATATGCTTTCCAAGGCAAAATGAGGTTAAATTATATAGCACATTTCATACACAAGGCAATTCAAAATCTACTCCTGTATTTTCACCATGTGTGTCTGGTGTGTGGTGTGTGTCTGTGTGAGAGTCTATAAACGGCCAAACTAAAGCACTTGGGGCCTTGATTCTTTCTGGAGGTTAATGGGGATGATCAGGGGCACCTATAAAAAATAGCAGAAAATTAAATTGAAATTATGCATAATTATGCATAAATATGCAAAATATGCATTTTTCTAAAAATGGCTTAAAACCACTTTTCTCGGCATTTCAGATGATTCTGAGCATCTCTGATTTTTTTCACCTATATAAAAAAACATTTTCTGGGACTTAGAAATGTTTTGGCATTATGCAAAATATGCATTTTTGCAAAAATGCACTTATGATCCTCATTTTTTTTGGAGGTGGTAGGTATTGTTCCAGAGAGGACCAGAAAAATAGCAGAAAATTAAAATAATTATGCATAATTATGCAAAATATGCATTTTCTAAAAATGGCTAAAAACCACTTTTCTCTGCATTTTCAGATGATTCTGAGCATTTGGGGGGAGGGAGTTGGAGTGGGGGGGGTAAACCAGTTTTCCTCGGCATTTCAGGTGAATCTGAGCATTTGGGGGGAGGGAGTTGGAGTGGGGGAGGGGGGGTTAGGGGCAGGACGGCGGTTAGCTGGCAGGAGGAAGAGGAGGGAGATTTAGACGGGTGGAGAACCAAACCGCTACATTGTAGCGGGATTCTTCTAGTGCTTCATATAAAAGCATAAAAGACATTAAATAAGAAATACAGAGCAAGGTGAAGAGATTAAATAACAAGAAGACTATTAAAAGAATAAAACAAAGATTCTTTTAAAGAAGGGACACGGGAATTTGAAAAATAAATATATAAAGTAAATGTAGTGCAAATGAAAAGATAAAAGCAGTTTTAATTAAAAACTAAATTAAAAGGAGGTTTTTAATGCTTGAATAGATTAAAAGAAGTTAAAGTGCAGAATCAGAGGGCAAAGGGAAAATAAAGGTCAAAGTGCAACAGGCTGAAGACCCCGCAGTGGACAACATCAAGGTGTTTAGCCTAGCCTAGCCTTAGCCTAGCTTAGCATGCTGTGTCAACAGCAGAAACCCGTCAGCATGGTGATGTGTCACGGTAGCTTGTTGTATTAAAAAGTGACGCAGACGCCGTCCTGAGCAGGAGGTTTGGAAGTGATGCGGCAGCAGTCAGACGAGGATGACGAGGCTGCAGAAAGCCTGAGGTGGGTTTCGCCAGGCAGTTTCAGGACATGATGTGGCCGCCGGCAGGGCCCTGCAGCCTCACACGCCCCGTGTGAGTCAGCAGCATTAATACAGGAGGCCTTCCCTCCGACAGGTTCAGACCAGGACAAGATAGCAACAAACTGACTGAAGACTGGAAATCGGATGTTGACCAAGTGAGGATTTAAAGCTGTTCCACCTCACGTTTATCCCTGAAGGTCACTAAAAAACAGACATAGTCAGTTTAAACTGTTAACATTCTGCTAACGGATGTTTTAAACTACATCTTTTGGAGTTATCATGCTTTGTTATTTTTCAGAGCTGGTGTCAGTTTTCAAGAGTAGCAAAAATGTAATTTCGAGTTAAAATGACTTGTTTCAAATTTAAAAAGTCTCTGGCCACCACAGTTAGGTGATGGGCTGGTGTTTCTGGCTTGTTCTAAAAAGTGAGCCATCAGATGGATGAAAGTTAACCTTACTCTCTTATTTGGGTAACAACATCTGCAACGTGCGTAAATATAAAAGTGACCTAATGGCAATTATAAAACTCGTAGATGTGTATTAAACACATCATAACTGCTGAGCATCACTTCCTGTTCAGAATGTCCAGACGAACAATGACATGTCAGATCCACAACATAACAGATTTGTGTGGCGTAAGACGACACATTCGCAATCGATGAACACTGAAATTCCTCCGCGCCACTTTGACCCAACACATCAGGGAGGTCTGTGATTGCAGGTCGACAGTAACGGGGTGAACGGTAACATGGTGACAGTAACATGGTGGACGGTAACATGGTGGACAGTAACATGGTGGACGGTAACATGGTGGACAGTGACGTGGTGGACAGTAACATGGTGGACAGTAACGTGGTGGACGGTAATGTGATGGACAGTAACGTGGTGGACGGTAATGTGATTGACAGTAACGTGGTGGACAGTAATGTGGTGGACAGTAACATGGTGGACAGTAACAGGGTGGACAGTAATGTGGTGGACAGTAACGGGGTGACAGTAACATGGTGGACAGTAACGGGGTGGACAGTAACACGGTGGACAGTAACGTGGTGGACAGTAACAGGGTGGACGGTAACATGGTGGACAGTAATGTGATTGACAGTAACATGGTGGATGGTAACATGGTGGACGGTAACATGGTGGACAGTGACGTGGTGGACAGTAACATGGTGGACAGTAACATGGTGGACAGTAACATGGTGGACAGTAACGTGGTGAACGGTAACATGGTGGACAGTAACGTGGTG